>NC_053028.1:457926284-458094227 GCF_003073215.2 Triticum urartu
GAGAATACTAATTAAAGGGAAGAGATTTCCCAATACCTCCTATTCTTTCTTATGATGAATCAGGTAACGAGGAGGAGCCTTCTATTCAACCAATCTCATTAATAAGGAGCTCACAAAAGAGGATTAAACCCATACTTAATGTGAAGAAGAAAAAGAAAAGATGGAGAAGCAAAGGTACAAAGGTATCCCTCCCAAATGATGTTCCTCCTATTACTCATAGTGATGATGATAATTGCTATACTATTGGTGATATCCATACTATTAATGATGAGAGTGATTATGCTTATGATATGCAAAGGCCCAACCTTGGGGATGCTATGTTTGATGAGAATGACATGTTTGAGAATTTATTTGCTGCAATTAATGTTTGTCCCAAGCTTGGGGATGCTATGTTTAATGAAGATGATATTTTTAGCCTCCAAAGTTTTGACATGCAAATTTATTATGATGATAGCATGCCTCCTATTTATGATGATTATATTGATGAGAGTGGGTTTGGAAGAGTGTCAACTTTAGGAAGTAATGATCCCAGTATTTTGGAGGTTGTTGAATCTTATTGTGACAATTATAAAAGTGGATTTGGAGAGGTCATTACTTTATTTAGTAATGATTCCACTATCTTGGAAGAAGTTTCAATTGATTATGATGAGAACAAAGTTGCTACTTATGATGATTATTGTGATGACACTTATGCTATAAAAAGTAGTGATGATTATATTTATAAAACTTGTCATGATTATGATTACCCTTTTTCTGAACATTACTCTTTTAATGTGGAAACAATTTACAGTATTCGAGTTTCTTGTGATACTCCCACTATTCCGAATGAGAAGAACTCTGCTTATGTGGAGAGTAATAAAATTTATATGCTTGTGCATCATGAAAATAGCGCTTTATGCGATGGTTATATTGTTGAATTAATTCATAATGCTACTGAAAATTATTATGAGGGAGGAATATATGCTTGTAGGAATTGCAATAATACCAAGTTTCCTCTCGATGTGCTTAAAGTTTTGAAGTTATGCTTGTTTTGCTTTCCTATGCTAGTTGATTCTTGTTCCCATAAATTGTTTTCTCACAAAATCCCTATGCATAGGAAGTGGGCTAGACTTAAATGTGCTAGTCATATTCTTCATGATGCTCTCTTTATGTTTCAATTCTTATCTTTTATGTGAGCATCATTGAAATCATCATGTCTGGCTAGGGGCGTTAAATGATAGCACTTGTTGGGTGGCAACCCAATTTTATTTTTGTTCTTTACTTTTTGTTCTTGTTTAGCAATAAATAATTTATCTAGCCTCTGTTATGATTGTGTTTTTTTATGTTTTAATTAGTGTTTGTGCCAAGTAAAGCCTTTAGGATCTTCTTGGGTGATTGTTGTTTGATCTTGCTGATAAAAATAGAAAGTATGTGCTCACGAAAATAATTTTCATTTTTTCCAGAGAGTAATAAAATACAAATTCCAATTGCAGTAGATAAATATACAAACTATTTAGGTCGTCCTAATTTTTCAGAATTTTTGGAGTTACATAAGTATTTTAAACCTCCAGATTGCTACAGACTGTTCTGTCTTTGACAGATTCTGTTTTCATTGTGTTGTTTGCTTATTTTGATGAATCTATGAGTAGTATCGGAGGCTATGAACCATAGAGAAGTTGGAATACAGTGATTTATTTTCTTATACTAACAGAGCTTACGAGTTTTCTGTTAAGTTTTGTGCTGTGAAGTTTTCAAGTTTTGGGTAAAGTTTCGATGGACTATGGAATAAGGAGTGGCAAGAGCCTAAGCTTGGGGATGCCCAAGGCACCCCAAGGTAATATTCAGGGACAACCAAGAGCCTAAGCTTGGGGATTCCCCGGAAGGCATCCCCTCTTTCGTCTTCGTCTATCGGTAACTTTACTTGAGGCTATATTTTTATTCACCACATGATATGTGTTTTGCTTGGAGCGCCATTTTATTTTATTTTATTTTGCTTGATGTTTGAATAAAATACCAAGATATGAAATTCTTAAATGTTAGAGAGTCTTCACATAGTTACATAATTATTCAACTACTCATTGTGCTTCGCTTACATCTTTTGGAGTAGTTTGTCGTTTGCTCTAATGCTTCACTTATATCTTTGTAGAGCACGACGGTGGTTGAGGGAGTCTTGGATTAGGGGGTCTCCGGACAGCCAGACTATATCCTTTGGCCGGACTGTTGGACTATGAAGATATGAGATTGAAGACTTCGTCCCATGTCCGGATGGGACTCTACTTGGCGTGGAAGGAAAGCTAGGCAATACGGATATGTATATCTCCTCCTTTGTAACCGACCTTGTGTAACCCTAGCCCCTCCGGTGTCTATATAAACCGGAGCGTTTTAGTCCGTAGGACACAATCATACCATAGGCTAGCTTCTTGGGTTTAGCCTCTCTGATCTCGTGGTAGATCAACTCTTGTAATACTCATATTATCAAGAATAAACAAGCAGGACGTAGGGTTTTACCTCCATCTAGAGGGCCTAAACCTGCGTAAAACATCGTGTCCCCTGCCTCCTGTTACCATCCGCCTTAGACGCACAGTTTGGGACCCCCTACCCGAGATCCGCCGGTTTTGACACCGACATTGGTGCTTTCATTGAGAGTTCCTCTATGTCGTCACCATTAGGCTTGATGGCTCCTTCGATCATCAATAGCGATGCAGTCCAGGGTGAGACTTTTCTCCCCGGACAGATCTTTCTATTCAGCGGCTTTGCACTGCATGCCAACTTGCTTGGCCATCTGGAGCAGATCAAGAGTTACGCCCCTGGCCACCAGGTCAGGTTTGGAAGATTAAACTACACGGCCGACATCCGTGGAGACTTGATCTTCGACGGATTCGAGCCCCTGCCATCGGACGATGAGCATGATTTAGCTCTACCATCGGACAGTGTTCAGGAGACCGCACCGGCAACCGCTCCGACCCTCAATTCGGAGCCAATTGCGCCATCCATGGATGGGTGGATAGACCCCGCCACGGAGGCCGTACTCTCAGCGGCGATCGAGCCGAGGATCGACATTACCCTTCACGGGAGCCGTGACGCCGAACTACCGGATTCTTCCCCGGCCACGGACTCCGAACTGCCTGCGCCCGTGCTTGTCGAATCCGACTGGGTGCCGATCATGGAGTTCACCTCCACGGATATCTTTCAGCACTCGCCTTTAGGCGACATACTGAATTCATTAAGGTCTCTCTCCTTGTCAGGAGAATCCTGGCCGAACTATGTCCGGCAGGATTGGGATGCGGATGACGAAGAAGTTCGCCGCCCACCCACCACCCACTTAGTAGCCACTGTCGACAATTTGACCGACATGCTCGACTTCGACACCGAAGACATCGACGGCTTGGACGACGATGCAGGAGGCGAACAAGAACCACTGCCCACAGGGCACTGGACAGCCACCTCGTCATATGACATATATATGGTGGACAAACCCAAATAAGGCAATGGTGACGGGACAGTGGAGGATGACCCCTCCAAGAAGCAACCCAAGCGCCGACGTCAGGGGCGCCGCTCTAAGTCCCGCCAAGGCAAAAGCGGTGATACCGGCACAGGAGATAATAGCACTCTGGACAGTGTCGAAGATAACAACAATCCCCTCCAGCAAGATTTAGAGCAGGAGGATGGAGAAGCCAGCCCTCCCAAGAGAGCGGCAGATGGAGAGGCGGAGGATGATAATGACATGCCTCCCTCCGAAGACGAGGCAAGCCTCGACAATGACAAATTTGTCGTGCCTGAGGATCCCGTCGAACAAGAGCGCTTCAAGTGTCGGCTTATAGCCATGGCAAATAGCCTTAAGAAAAAGCAACAATAGCTTCAAGCTGATCAAGATTTGCTAGCTGACAGATGGACTGAAGTCCTTGCGGTCGAGGAATATAAACTCGAACGCCCCTCCAAGAGTTACCCAAAGTGCAGGTTGCTACCCCGACTAGAGGAGGAAGCACCAAAACCTACATCTCCAGCATATGACGCGGCTGATCGGCCACCTCGTGGCCGCGACAGAGAGACATTTCAGCCAAAAGCTCAGCCCGCACCCCGACGCCATTCAAATAAAAATGTCAAGGCATGGTGAAATATGCCAGACCTTCGAGACGTATTGGAGGACAAAGCAAAACATGCAAGATCGATCTACGGATCACGAGGGCGCGCCACTATGCGAGACGATAACCGTCACGCTAGATATAGTAAAAGTAAATCCGGCCGGGCCGAACACAGTGGACAAGACTCATTTGAGCTACGTCGCGACATAGCCCGGTACAGAGGCGCCGCACACCCCCTATGCTTCACAGATGAATTAATGGATCACCAAATCCCAAAGGGTTTCAAAACCGTAAATATCGAATCATACGACGGCACAACAGATCCTGCGGTATGGATCGAGGACTTCCTCCTGCACATCCACACGGCCCGCGATGACGATCTACACGCCATCAAATACCTCCCACTCAAACTCAAAGGACCTGCTAAGCATTGGCTCAACAGCCTGCCAGCAGAATCCATTGGTTGTTGGGAAGATCTGGAAGCTGCATTCCTCGACAACTTCCAGGGCACTTATGTGCGACCACCAGATGCCGATGACTTGAGCCACATAATTCAGCAGCCAGAGGAATCGGCCAGGCAATTCTGGACACGGTTCCTGACAAAGAAAAATCAAATCATCGACTGTCTGGATGCAGAGGGCCTAGCAGCTTTTAAGCACAAGATCCGCGACGAGTGGCTCGCCCGGCACCTTGGCCAGGAAAAGCCGAAATCTATGGCAGCCCTCACGACACTCATGACCCGCTTTTGCGCGGGAGAAGACAGCTGGCTAGCTCGCAGCAATAATATATCAAAGAACCATGGTACTTCGGATACCAAGGATGGCAATGGCAGGTCACGTCGCAACAAACACAAGCGCCGCATCAACAGCGACAATACCGAGGATACGACAGTCAATGCCGGATTCAAAGGCTCTAAACCCGGTCAGCGGAAAAAGCCATTCAAAAGAAGCATTCTGGGCCCGTCCAGTTTGGACCTTATACTCGATTGCTCGTCTCAAATACACGGCACCCCCGACAAGCCACCCAACCACACCAACAGGGATTGTTGGGTGTTCAAGCAGGCTGGCAAGTTAAATGCCGAAAACAAAGATAAGGGGTTACATAGTGATGACGAGGAGGAGCCCCGGCCGCCGAACACCGGAGGACAGAAGAGGTTCCCCCCACAAGTGCGGACGGTGAACATGATATACGCAACCCACATCCCCAAGAGGGAGCGGAAGCATGCGCTAAGGGACGTACATGCGTTGGAGCCAGTCGCCCCAAAGTTCAACCCATGGTCCTCCTGTCCGATCACCTTCGATCGCAGGGACCACCCCACTAGTATCCGTCATGGCGGATTCGCCGCACTGGTCTTAGACCCAATCATCGATGGATTCCACCTCACTCGAGTCCTTATGGACGGCGGCAGTAGCCTGAACCTGCTTTATCAGGACACAGTGCGCAAAATGGGTATAGACCCTTCAAGGATCAAACCCACAAAAACGACATTCAAAGGCGTCATACCAGGTGTAGAGGCCCATTGCACAGGCTCAGTCACACTGGAAGTGGTCTTCGGATCCCCGGATAACTTCCGGAGCGAGGAGTTGATCTTCGATATAGTCCCGTTCCGCATTGGCTATCATGCACTGCTCGGGCAAACCGCATTTGCGAGATTCAATGCGGTACCGCACTATGCATATCTCAAGCTCAAGATGCCAGGACCTCAGGGGGTCATCACAGTCAATGGAAACACGGAGCGCTCTCTCCGCACGGAGGAGCACACTGCAGCCCTCGCGGCAGAAGCACAAAGTAGCCTCTTAAGGCAATCCACCAGTTCGGCGATTAAAGACCCGGACACCTTCAAGCACGCCCGGAGTAATCGGCGACAAGACTGCCTGGCACGTTCCGAGCTTGCATAGCAATGCGGCCCCCACCCCTGTCCCAGCCAAACGGCGAAATCCGTGCCATGTGTACATAATTACGCATTGAAAATACCATGGGCACAGGTGGGGAGGGGGACACGACTACGGCACGCCCCAAGACGCGGCTCAACCGCACTAGGGGCTTCCCGTCTTATTATTTTTTCTCTCTTTCGGGACTTTACTCTCTGGAAACCCCGTCCGGTAGTATGTTTGCCGGACACACGATACAGCAACCAAGGAGGCAGAAAGCTACATCGCATCATGGAATTCCCAGGTGGTCTCTGATAACGAGTGAAATACTTGCTTTAAATACCATTCCTCAGCTTGCCTTTGGAGGGGACATGTCAAATAGTCCTACTTTTTTGCTTATCGCAATATTTGTATCATTCTGCTTCGACGCACCTTTTTGAATAAACAATGCATAGCACTAGACTATTCTCGCATTCTCTATTCTTATATATATATATATGTTCATTCATGACATTCAGCACCCGTACACTCTGGTATGGCCAATACGCCAGGGGATTAAGTGTACCCCATAATAGGCGTGAGAAGTCCGAACACTTTCAACAGTGCGGCACCCCAAACTTATAGCATTATATGCATCAGCTCCGAATCATGTCTTGGGCCAATAGTTGGGTTTACCCGGCTCCCATGTTTTGGTACCTTATGTTCCACTATATCGGCTAAGGTAGCACTGGGAGAACTACTACGATTATGCCCCGGTTCATCTGGGCTAAGCACCTCAGTAGAGAAAGCTAAAACTGACTGTCATGATAAGGTGAGAGCTGGTCGTTGTATTATGAAACTGCGAAGGATGTATTATGAGGGTGTCCTGAAGGGTGCCCGTGTGTGCGCAAGTTCATTCAAATATTACATCCTTCGCACACACGGGCACCCTTTAGGACACCCTCATAATACATCTCGGGGTGGCAATGCTCCTTGCCCTGCGGCGGCCCCTCCTACACCAGCTTCTCGGCGTCCATCTTGGCCTAGTGCACCTTTGCACGGGCGAAAGCCCGGCGGGCACCTTCGATATAGACGGACCGCTTGATGACTTCCAGCCGTGGGCAGGCATCCACAAGCCGCCTCACCAGGCCGAAGTAACTGTTGGGAGGGAGTCGCCAGACCACATCCGGACTATAAAGCCCCTCGTGGCCTGTTCGGCCGCCTTGTGCAGCTCGACCAGTTGCTTCAGCTGGTCGCTCATAGGCATCGGGTGTTCGGTCCTAGTATACTGGGACCAGAACAACTTCTCCGTCGAGCTTCCCTCCTCGGCCTGGTAATATTTCGCGGCATCCGACACGCTGCAGGGCAAATCTGCGAATGCTCCTAGAGAGCTCTGGACTCGGGTAAGTAACAAGTAATTTACTTTCACATGCTTGCTTTGCATATTGAATGCCTTACCCGCCGCTATCTTCTTCATCGCCTCAATCTCCTGGAGGGCCTTTTGGGCTTCGGCCTTGGCATGCTTTGTGCTCTCGAGGGCCGCGGCAAGCTCGAACTCTCACGTCTTCGAGTCAAGCTCCAAAGCCTCATGCTTCGTCACGAGAGCATGGAGCTCTTGCTGCACCTCGCCCACCCGTGCCACTTGTTTTTCCCGCTCGGTGCGCTCCTTGGCCGCTTTGTTTTCGGCCTCGGGCAGCGCTTGCTTCAGGGTCGCCACTTCGGTCGTGGCCCCTGGCACATTCATGATGATCCTGTCATTTCGCAACCACATTTTCTTTTATATATAGACAAGGTATTATTTACCTTTGTTCTCCTCGAGCTGCCTCTTGGCAAGGCCGAGCTCTTTCTCGGACCCCTCGAGGTCCTGCTTCAGTGCGGCGACCTCCGCAGTCAGTGCAGCAGAGGTCAGCAGCGAAGCCTGCATACGCATACAGACATACTTATATTAGACTCCTGCAGATATTATTTGATCCTCTATTCGGCTTTTCTTTGTGAACACCAAACAGAGCATCGGGGGCTACTATATGTGCGGTAATATTTTTCCTATATTTTAAATACTTACCTCAAAGCCTGTTAGAAGGCTGGCACAGGCTTCAGTCAGTCCGCTCTTGGCGGACTGAACCTTCTTGATCACCGCACTCATAATAGTGCGGTGCTCTTCGTCGAGGGAAGCGCCGCGAAGCGCTCCCAGCAGGTTGTCCGGTGCCTCTGGATGGAAAGAGGTCACCGGCACGGGCGGCTTGCCCCTTTTGGAAGGGGGCCGCCTTCTTGAGTCCGGAACCACTGGAGGTTCCGGCGCGGTGTTCGGTTGAGAGCCAAACTTGGAGCCCCCGGGAGCCTTGCTCCCTTTGCTCCTGGAGTCCGGAAGGTCGCCTTGAGGCGCTTCCGGGACTGTCTCCCCCCGGCTCGGTGCCCCTTGAGACAATACCTCGACATTGTCCGTAGGGCAAGGAGAGGAGGCGGTTGGAAGTGTATCAATATTCATGTCCGACGAGTCCAAGGAACCGTCCGACGATGATACATCGATACAGGCTTGGGGCGGACTGCATAATCATATTCGACATTAGGAGAAGCAGTGCGACAAAGGTATGCTATGAGTTACTCTGGTATCCGAATACTTTTGACTTCGCCAAGGGCTTGGCCCTGAGCAGCCACTCGTCTTCGCTGTCGGCGGCGGTGGTGGAGCAGTCTGGAAGGAGAGTCCTTCCCTTCTTGGACCCTTCGGCCTCCCTGGTTGGGGCGGCCTTCCTTTTCTTGTCTCCCCCGGCTGGAGGGGGAGAATCTTCATCTTCCTTCTCCTCGTTTTCACGGGAGGAGGGTGTCTTGGTGTTATCGGACGATGAGTCTGATACCACCTGGCGCCGGGAACTCTTTCGGGTTCCCTTGGCCTTCTTCTTGGTATTCTCCGGCACCTCATAAGGAGCCGGCGTCCGCATCTCCGTCAGGAGAGTGTCCGTAGTGTCTTCGGGCAGAGGGGCCGGACAGTTAATCTGCTCTGATGTCTCCACCCAGTCATGTCAAAGGCATGGGAGCTCAGACCCCGCACATGGTTAAGCTATGGGAAATAAAATATCCTACCAGATGTACAGAACTTACCGAATTCGCAGGGCGCTTCGCACTTAGCCCGCGGTCCTCGATAAGAGAAGGAGGGACCTCGGCACCCTTGAATAGCACCCTCCAGACGTCCTTGTGCATTGTGTCGAAGAGCTTGTGTAGAGTCTGGTGCTAGGCCGGGTCGAACTCCCATAAATTGAAATCCCGTTGTTGACACGGGAGGATCCGGCGGAAGAGCATGACCTATACAATGTTGACAAGCTTAAGTTTCTTGCTTATCATGTGCCGGATACACTTCTGGAGTCCGTCCAGCTCCACCGATGAACCCCGGGACAGGCCCTTCTCCTTCCAGGAAGTGAGCCGCGTGGGGATTCTGGATCAAAACTCGGGGGCCGCCACCCAGTTGATGTTGCGTGGCTCGGTGATGTAGAACCACCCCGATTGCCACCCCTTTATGGTCTCCACGAAGGAGCCCTCGAGCCATATAACGTTGGGCATTTTTCCCACCATGGCTCCGCCGCATTCCGCTTGTTGGCCGCCAACCACCTTTGGCTTGATATTGAAGGTCTTCAGCCACAGGCCGAAGTGGGGCCGGATGCGGAGGAAAGCCTCGCACATGATGATGAACGCCGAGATGTTGAGGATGAAATTTGGGGCCATATCATGAAAGTCCAGCCCATAATAGAACATGATGCCGCGGACGAATGGATGGAGGGGAAACCCCAGTCCGCGGACGAAGTGGGGGAGGAAAACCACCCTTTCGTGAGGTTCCGGGGTAGGGACAACCTGCCCCGCGGCTGGCAGCCAGTGCGCGATATCCGTGGCTAAGTATCCGGCTCCATGTAGCTTTTTGATGTGTCCCTCCGTGACGGAGGAGGCCATCCACTTGCCTCCCGCTCTGGACATGTTTGGAGAGAGTTGAGGAGAAGAATGTGGACTTGGGCGTTGGAGCTCGAGTGCACAAGAATGGATGAGCAAGGAGGAAGAAGGCGTGGGTAGAAAAAGGTGAGACCTTATCCCTTTATAAGGGCGGACGAAACTATGCGCCCCCCACTAGCCTGGTAAAACTCGCTTGTCCCCCAAGCGCCGTAATTGGTGGTGTGGTTGGGTTACACACGCCCGTATTGATGAGAATCCCGTAATAAGGGGAACACAATCTCTGCTTTGACGAGACGTGTCAAGAAACCTCCTCGCGTTATGTGCGGGGCCGGTTAAATAAAAATGGTTCAAATAATTACCGGGCCGTGGCGTGATGTCATGCTGCCAAATCGTGTCAGCAGATTAGATTTGTGGAAATATTATTCTCTCTACGGTGGTATGTGGAACTTATTTTGCAGGGTCGGACACTATCCTTGTATTCAAACTCTTCCGTGGCGTATTCGGAGGAGGAACCCACCTTGCAATGCCGAAGACAACACTGCGTGCCGGACTCATCGTCATTGAAGCCTGGTTCAGGGGCTACTGAGGGAGTCCTGGATTAGGGGGTCTCCAGACAGCTGGACTATATCCTTTGGCCGGACTGTTGGACTATGAAGATACGAGATTGAAGACTTCGCCCCGTGTCCGGATGGGACTCTACTTGGCGTGGAAGGTAAGCTAGGCAATACGGATATGTATATCTTCTCCTTTGTAACCGACCTTGTGTAACCCTAGCCCCCTCTGGTGTCTATATAAACCGGAGGGTTTTAGTCCGTAGGACAACATACAATCATACCATAGGCTAGCTTCTAGGGTTTAGCCTCTCTGATCTCGTGGTAGATCAACTCTTGTACTACTCATATTATCAAGAATAAACAAGCAGGATGTAGGGTTTTACCTCCATCAAGAGAGCCCGAACCTGCGTAAAACATCGTGTCCCCTTCCTCCTGTTACCATCCGCCTTAGACGGACAGTTCGGGACCCCCTACCCGAGATCCGCCGGTTTTGACACCGACAGTGGTTTTATTTTGAAGATATTGTTGATCTCTCATGCTTCACTTATATTATTTTGAGAGTCTTTTAGAACAACATGGTAATGTGCTTTGGTTATAAAATTAGTCCTAATATGATGGGCATTCAAGATGGCTATAATAAAAACTTTCATATTGAGTGCATTGAATAGTTTAATACTTGATAATTGTTTTGAGATATAAAGATGGTAATATTAGAGTCGTGCTAGTTGAGTAATTGTGAAATTGAGAAATACTTGTGTTGAGGTTTGCAAGTCCCGTAGCATGCATGTATGGTAACCATTGTGTGACAAATTTGAAGCATGAGGTGTTCTTTGAGTGCCTTCCTTATGAGTGGCGGTCGGGGATGAGCGATGGTCTTTTCCTACCAATATATCCCCCTAGGAGCTTGCGCGTAGTGCTTGGTTTTGATGACTTGTAGATTTTTGCAATAAGTATGTGAGTTCTTTATGACTAATGTTGAGTTCATGGATTATACGCACTCTCACCCTTCCACCATTGCTAGCCTCTCTTGTGCCGCGCAAATTTCGCCGGTACCATAAACCCATCATTTACCTTCCTCAAAACAGGCATCGTACCTACCTATTATGGCATTTCCATAGCCATTCCGAGATATATTGCCATGCAACTTTCCACCATTCCATTTATTATGACATGCTTCATCATAGTCATATTGCTTTGCATGATCATGTAGTTGACATCGTATTTGTGGCATGGCCACCATTCACAATTTTTTTATACATGTCACTCTTGATTCATTGCACATCCCGGTACACCGCCGGAGGCATTCACATAGAGTCATATTTTGTTCTAAGTATCGAGTTGTAATTCTTGAGTTGTAAGTAAATAAAAGTGTGATGATCTTCATTTTTAGAGCATTGTCCCATGTGAGGAAAGGATGATGGAGAATATGATTCCCCCACAAGTCGGGATGAGACTCCGGACTAAAAAAGAGGCCATAAAAAAAGGGAGAAGGCCTGAGGGAGTCCTGGGTTAGGGGGTCTCCGGACAACCGGACTATATCCTTTGGCCGGACTGTTGGACTATGAAGACACAAGATTGAAGACTTCGTCTCGTGTCCAGATGGGACTCTACTTGGCGTGGAAGGCAAGCTAGGCAGTACGGATATGGATATCTCCTCCTTTGTAACCGACCTTGTGTAACCCTAACCCTCTCCGGTGTCTATATAAACCGAAGGGTTTAGTCCATAGGACAACATACAATCATACCATAGGCTAGCTTCTAGGGTTTAGCCTCTCCGATCTCGTGGTAGATCTACTCTTGTACTACCCATATCATCAATATTAATCAAGAAGGACGTAGGGTTTTACCTCCATCAAGAGGGCCCGAACCTGGGTAAAACATCGTGTCCCCTGCCTCTTGTTACCATCCGCCTTAGACGCACAGTTCGGGACCCCCTACCCGAGATCCGCCAGTTTTGACACCGACATTGGTGCTTTCATTGAGAGTTCCTTTGTGTCGTCGCCGTTAGGCTTGATGGCTCCTTCGATCATCGTTAGCGATGCAGTCCAGGGTGAGACTTTTCTCCCCGGACAGATTTTTGTATTCGGCGGCTTCGCACTGCGGCCAACTCGCTTGGCCATCTGGAGCAGATCGAAAGTTACGCCCCTAGCCACCAGGTCAGGCTTGGAAGCTTAAACTACACGGCCGATATCCGCGGAGACTTGATCTTCGATGGATTCAAGCCTCTGCCTTGTGCGTCACGTGGTCACGATGTGTACGATTTAGCTCTACCATCAGACAGCGTCCGGGAGATCGCACCGGCAGCCGCTCTGACCCTCAATTCGGAGCCGGTTGCGCCGTCCATGGACGGGTGGATAGACCCCGCCACTGAGGCCTTACCCTCAGCGGCGATCGAGCCGAACATCGACCTTGCCCTGCACGAGAGCCATGTTGTCAGACGACCGGATCCTTCTCTGGCCACGGACTCCGAACCACCTGCGCCCGTTCCTAGCGAATCCGATTGGGCGCCGATCATGGAGTTTACCTCCATGGATATTTTTCAGCACTCGCCCTTTGGCGACATACTGAACTCATTAAGTTATCTCTCCTTGTCAGGAGGATCCTGGCCGAACTATGTTTGGCAGGATTGGGATCCGGATGACGAAGAAATTCGCTGCCCACCCACCACCCACTAAGTAGCCACTGTCGACGACTTAACCTACATGCTCGACTTCGACTCTGAAGAAATCGACGGTATGGACGACGATGCGGGAGACGGAGAAGAACCACTGCCCATAGGGCACTGGACAGCCACCTCATCATATGATATATACATGGTGGACACACCCAAAGAAGGCAATGGCAACGAGACAGCGGAGGATGACCCCTCCAAGAAGCAACCCAAGCGCCGACGTCAGCGGCGCTGCTCTAAGTCCCACCAAAGCAAAAGTGGTGATACCGGAATAGGAGATAATAACACTCCGGATAGTGCCGAAGATGGCAACAATCTCCTCCAGCACGATTTGGGACAGGAGGATGGAGAGGCCAGCCCTCCAGAGAGAGTGGCATATGGAGAGGCGGAGGATGATAATTACATGCCCCCCTCCGAAGACGAGGCAAGCCTCGACAATGACGAATTCGTCGTGCCTGAGGATCCCGTCGAACAAGAGCGCTTCAAGCGCCGGCTTATAGTCACGGCAAATAGCCTTAAGAAAAAGTAGCAGCAGCTTCAAGCTGATCAAGATCTGCTAGCTGACAGATGGACTGAAGTCCTCGCGGCTGAGGAATATAAACTCGAGCGCCCCTCCAAGAGTTACCCAAAATGCAGGTTGCTACCCCGACTGGAGGAAGAAGCGTATGATGCGGCTGATAGGCCACCTCGTGGCCGCGATAGAGAGGCATTCTAGCCAAAAACTCAGCCTGCACCCCGACGCCATTCAAATAAAAAGGCATGGGGAAATACGCCAGGCCTGCGAGACGTATTGGAGGACAAATCAAAACATGCAAGATCGATCTACGGATCACGAGGGCGCGCCACTATGCAAGACGATAAACGTCACGCCGGATACAGTAAAAGTAAGTCCGGCCGGGCCGACCACAGCGGAAACGACTCATTCGAGCTGCGTCGCGACATAGCCCAGTACAGAGGCACCGCACACCCCCTATGCTTCATAGACGAAGTAATGGATCATCAAATCCCAGAGGGTTTCAAACTCGTAAATATTGAATCATACGACGGCACAACAGATCCTGTGGTATGGATCAAGGATTTCCTCCTCCACATCCACATGGCCCGTGGTGATGACTTACACGCCATCAAATACCTCCCACTAAAGCTCAAAGGACCAGCACGGCATTGGCTTAACAGCTTGCCAGCAGAGTCCATTAGCTTTTGGGAAGATCTGGAGGCCGCATTCCTCGACAACTTTCAGGGCACTTATGTGCGACCACCAGATGCCAATGACTTGAGCCACATAATTCAGCAGCCAGAAGAATCTGCCAGGCAATTCTAGACTCGGTTCCTAACAAAGAAAAATCAAATCGTCGACTGTCCGGATGCAGAGGCCTTAGCATCTTTTAAACACAACATCCGTGACGAGTGGCTAGCCCGACACCTTGGTCAGGAAAAGCCGAAATCTATGGCAGCCCTCAGGACACTCATGACCCGCTTTTGTGCGAGAGAAGATAGCTGGCTCGCTCGTAGTACTAACATATCAAAGAACCATGGTACTTCGGACACCATGGACGGCGATAGCAGGTCACGTCACAACAAACATAAGCGTTGCATTAACAGCGAAAATCCCGAGGATACGGCAGTCAATGCCGGATTCAAAGGCTCCAAACCCGGTCAGCAGAAAAAGCCATTTAAAAGAAGCACTCCGGGCCCGTCCAGTTTGGAACGCATACTCGATCGCTCATGTCAAATACACAGCACCCCCGACAAGCCAGCCAACCACACCAATAGGGGTTGTTGGGTATTCAAGCAGGCCGGCAAGTTAATTGCCAAAAACAAAGATAAGGGGCCACATAGCGATGACGAGGAAGAGCCCCGGCAGCCGAACACCGGAGGACAGAAGAGGTTCCCCTCACAAGTGCGGACAGTGAACATGATATACGGAACCCACATCCCCAAGAGGGAGCGGAAGCGTGCGCTCAGGGACGTATATGCGTTGGAGCCAGTCGCCCCAAAGTTCAACCCATGGTCCTCCTGTCCGATCACCTTCGATCGCAGGGACCATCCCACTAGTATCCGTCATGGCGGATTCGCCGCACTGGTCCTAGACCCAATCATCGACGGATTTCACCTCACTCGAGTCCTTATGGATGGCGGTAGCAGCCTGAACCTGCTTTACCAGGACACAGTGCGCAAAATGGGTATAGACCCCTCAAGGATCAAACCCACAAAAACGACCTTTAAAGGCGTCATTCCAGGTGTAGAGGCCCATTGCACAGGCTCAATTACACTAGAAGTGGTCTTCGGATCCCCGGATAACTTCTGAAGCGAAGAATTAATCTTCGATATAGTCTCGTTCCGTAGTGGCTATCATGCACTGCTCGGGCGAACCGCATTTGCAAGATTCAATGCGGTACTGCATTATGCATACCTCAAGCTCAAGATGCCAGGACCTCCGGGGGTCATCACAGTTAATGGAAACACAGAGCGCTCTCTCCGCACGGAGGAGCACACTGCGGCCCTCGCAGCAGAAGTGCAAAGCAGCCTCTCAAGGCAATCCACCAGTTTGGCGTTTCAAGACCCGGACACCTTCAAGCGCGCTCGGAGTAATCGGCAACTAGACCGCCTGGCACAATCTGAGCTCGCGTAGTTTAGCGACCCGACCCGAATGGATCAAGTCTCTATGCTTAGGTGTCATCCCTGGATCAGTATGCTGACACACGCAGTACTCGAAGGATTTATAGCAGAGGTAAATCACATGTATAAAGTAACGTAAATACTATTACCTCAATCCAATATAGCGGAAGCAACAAGGTTGTGGGTTCCCATCAACACCAACGGCAAAGTTGAGTGTAGAAATCGTAACCCTAACGTAACACTTACTCGTCGTAAGAAACCTGCAACATGAGACGTTGCAGCCCGAAAACGGGTCAGTACATTGAATGTACTGGCAAATTCACACCATAGAGAATGATGAACAAAGGCTATCACTACATGCATATTTGGCTGGTGGAAAAGCTCTATGGTTATAAGGTTTTTGCGTAAAGCCAATTTTTCCCTACTGCAAAGGAATAAATTTATTTAACTATCATGGTGGTTGTGAAACATTGAGAATGGTTGACAGCATTCTCAATCCCAATTAAAAATAATTAAAACCCAACAACATTAATTTAAAGTAACGTGATGAGATTCACATGATATTCAAGTACTAGATACTCAAGTTTTCCATAACCGGGGACACGGCTAATCATGATTAGTTTGTACACTCTGCAGAGGTTTGCGCACTTTTCCCCACATGACTCGATCACCTCCGTTTGTTTTCTCGCACTACATGATGTTTGAGAAACGGATGACCGAGACATAGTCTTTCAGAAGCGCTAGCACCTTACATGTGGGGTAGACCGTACCACCTACAACCCCTACATCTGCTAGTCCACCCCGTAAGAGTTCGCACAACTTAGTCAACTATGCCAGAGCCCATAGTAGCATGTGGCTGCACACGGAAGTTTCTAGCATGAAAGATCTTATGATCCCTTTGAGCCTGGGTGGCGGTCCAAAAAAAACAGGCAAGTCCTGATAGACATCAGGTGCCTCAATCCACCCAGATGTGTGTTTAAGTTGCCACCTTAGATAAACCATTAAAATATCAATCTCACATCTGTCATGGATATCACTCACCCAATCCACGTCTACTAGCATAGCATGGCATAAATAGCAAACGTAGAAGTAACTCCCAAGGGTTTCATAATAATACAGGTAATAGGTACTACCTCATCTACTTCCCATCCCACAATTTAATTAGATCCTAATCATGCAGTGTGAGGGGATTGATCTAATGCAATAAAACATGGGTTGTAGAAAAGGTATGATCAAAGTGTGAACTTGCCTGCAATGTTGATGAAGATGATTCGCACTCAAAACTCTTGATAGACCTACTTGTCACACTCCGGTCAATCTATCGTAAGCAAACAATAGTAACCACACAATAAGTACTCATCTAATGCACAGGTAAAACTCGAACAAGAGATCGAACCAGGTAGTTCAACTTAAGAACTCCAGTTGCAAAGGAAGAACGAACCGAACAAACGACGGAAAACAAACGGCGGAAGAAAACAACTCGGTTCTAGCAAGTTGAATCTAGGTCAAATTTTACCGGGGCAAAAACTTGTTTAAGTTGATTAGAAGGAACGGCGGTTTCGAAACGAAACTCCAGGCGCTTGAATCACCTGATTCCGATAAACGGGCGAGAAGAAAGACTAGAACGAAGATCGGATCTGAGATCGCGATCGCGGAATAAATCCGACGAAAAGAAAAAGACGAACGGTTAAACGAACGGACGTCTTAACCGGGGAAGAATCGGTGATCACGTTCGTTGAGACGAACGGTCCGAAAGAAGAACGAAAACCGATCTAGGGTTTTCGGAAAAGAAACCGAAAAGAAAAATGTAAAACCGATCTAGGGTTTCGGAAAAGAAACCGAAACGAAGAACCGATCTAGAAAACGAATCAGAAGAAAAGAATCGGAACGAATAGAAGAAAACGATCCGAGGAAAAGAGACGCGGGGCAACCTCGGCGAGGTTCCAGCGAGCGGGGCTCCGGTGGCGGCGGCGTAGGGCGGCGGCGGCGCGGGTGGCGGCGGCGGCGGTGACGCAGGCGGCGGCGGCACTAGGGCGGCACGGGTGAGGGGCGCGGTGTGGGGCTGCGCGCTGCTGCTTGCTGCGGCTTTGATTTGATGTGTTTAGAGGGGGGGTGTTGGGGTATTTATATTGAGGAGGGGTGAGGAGACTTGGGGTAGGGGACAAGAAATAGGCTAAGATTAGGAAAAAGAAAACGAAACAAGGAAAAGAGATAGCCTAGAATCCTAAAAGGACTTGGCTAAGCAAGAGGCGAGGCGGCGGCCTGGCTGCGCTCCTGCGCCTAGCGCGCGCAGGGAGCTGGGGGCGGCCGGCTGGCTAGGCTTTAGGCCCGGCTGGCCTGGCGGGAGGCTTTTCTTTTTTTTTAACTGGTTCCGTGCGCAGAAAAAAACAAAAAGAGAACTAAACGAACTCCGAAAAAACCTAAAGTAAATTTTCCCCGACTCCTAAAAATGAGCCGAACAAAATGAACTTTTCTCCGGGCCTAAAAATGCAATTTTTGAAAACGCGCATTTTTTTCCCTATCCAAATAAAAACAAACAAACACCGGAAAACAAAATTCGATCTATTTATTAAATCTTCATTTTTCCTATATTTTGGGAAAGTCATATTATTCCCTCTCTCATATTTTGGGAAAAATAATTGAAGATGAAATAAATAAATCAAATGATCCTCTTTTCAAATTCGAGAAAACTCTCAAATATGAAAATAACAAAATCTCCAACTCTCTCCGAAGGTCCTTGAGTTGCGTGAAATTTCTAGGATCGACCAAAATGCAAGAAAATAAGATATGCATGGTGATCTAATATATAACATTCCAAATTGAAAATAAATTCAAAAGAACTTTGAATTTAATTCTTTGAAACTCCCAACTCATATTTCATAAAATTTGAAGAAGTCATTTTATCTTCTCTCGTGAAAATCATTGAGTTGCATAAAGTTTCAGAATTGAAAATATTTCCCAATGGAATTCAAATATTTTTCAAACACCCTTTTCATTTTTTAAATGGAAGAAGTCATATCATCTTCACTCAAGGGTTTTGTATTTGAAAAGAATTTGAATTCACGGAGATCAGAAAGCAAAAATGAAAGTTTGGGAAAGTCCTTTTATTCCCTCTCATTTAACTTTCAAAAGTTTCGAATTCACTCACTTTCAGTCAATCAATCAAACAATTCTATCTATTTATTATAACATTCCAAAATTTAGAATTTTGGGATGTTACACGTAGCAATGCAGCCCCCACCCCGGCCCAAGCCAAACGGCGAAATTCGTGCCACGCGTACATAATTACGCATTAAAAATACCATGGGCACAGGCGGGGAGGGGGCACAACTATGGCACGCCCCAATACGCGGCTTAAACCACACTAGGGGCTTCCCGCTTTGTTATTTTTCTCTTTCAGGACTTTAATCTCTAGAAACCCTGTCCGGCAGCATGATTGTCGAACACATGATGCAGCAACCAAGGAGGCGGAAAGCTACGTCACACCATGGAACTCCCAGGTGGATTACGATAGCGAGTGAAATATTTGCTTTAATACTATTCCTCAGCTTGCCCTTGGAAGGGACATAGTCCTACTTTTTGCTTATCGCACTATCTGTATCATTCTGCTTTAACGCACCTTTTTGAATAAATAATGCATAACATTACGACTATTATTGCATTTTTTTTATATATATGTGTTCATTAATGACGCCTTGCAATCGTACACTTTGGTACGTCCAATACACCAGGGGCTTAAGTACCCCACATTATGGTGTGAGAAGTCTGAACACTTTCACAAGTGCGGCACCCCAAACTTATAGCATTATATGCATCAGCTCCGAATCATGTCTTTGGTCAAATGTTGGGTTTGCCGGGCTCCTATGTTTTGGTACCTTACATTCCGCTCTATCGGCTAAGGTAGCACTAGGAGAACTACTGCGATTGTGCCCCGGTTCTGCTGGGCTAAGCACCTCAGTAGAGAAAGCTAAAACTGGTTGCCATGATAAGGTGAGAGACTGGTTGCTGTTCGGCGACGTTTCGAGTCCCTAAAGACTTGTGCCGCTTAGAGTGAGGAGCCGGTCTTGTCCGGCTTAAAGGCGTGTATCACGCCCCGATTCGGCCTTTCGAATACCAAGGGCTTCCCCAAAATTTAAAATTATAGAATTCTTTGGCTAAGTGAGAGTGATAAAGCATTATTAGTCTGGTTGCCTTGTTCGCTGTGCTGAGCACCTCCCTCGAAAGACCCAAGAATGGGAACAAGAGTGCTCAGGTTTATCCCGAACACACCAGCACTCGCGGCATGGGGGCAGAAGCCGAGGACTAGCCATCTCTCAGATTGGATAAACAGCCAAATAGAAGGTAATATTTTAAATTCAAACAAGCGTTGCATAGCGCATATGAAACAAGTTTTCATCATACAGGATCACATGAGCAAGTTTACTCAAATATTACATCCTTTGTACATTCGTCCGCTACAAGACGGGCACCCTTCAGGACACCCTCATAATAAATTTCGGGGGTGCGATGCTCCTTGCCCTGCGGCGGTCCTTCCTTGATCAGCTTCACGGCGTCTAGCTTGGCCCATTGCACCTTCACACGGGCGAAAGCCCGGCGTGCACCTTGGATGCAGACGGACCGCTTAACGACTTCCAGCCGTGGGCAGGCATCCACAAGCCGCCTCACCAGGCCGAAGTAGCTGTTCGGAAGGGCGTCGCCAGGCCACAGCCGGACTATGAAGCCCTTCATGGCCTGTTCGGCCGCCTTGTGTAGCTCGACCAGCTGCTTCAACTGGTCGCTCATAGGCACCGGGTGTTCGGTCCCAGTATACTGAGACCAGAATAGCTTCTCCGTTGAGCTTCCCACCTCGTCCTGGTAAAACTGTGCGGCATCCGACACGCTGCGGGGCAAATCTGCGAATGCTCCTAGAGAGCTCCGGATTCGGGTAAGTAATAGGTAATTTACTTTCACATGCTTGCTTTGCATATAGAATGCCTTACCCGCCGCTATTTTCTTCATCGCGTCAATCTCCTGGAGGGCCTTTTGGGCTTCAGCCTTGGCCCTCTTTATGCTCTCGAGGACCGCGGCAAGCTCAGACTCTCGCATCTTCGAGTCAAGCTCCAACGCCTCGTGCTTCGTCACGAGTGCCTGGAGCTCTTGCTGCACCTCGCCCACCCGAGCCTCTTGCCTTTCCCGCTCGGTGCCCTCCTTGGCCACTTTATCTTCGTCCTCGGACAGCGCTTGCTTTAGGGTCGCCACTTTGGTCGTGGCCCCTGGCAAATTCATGATGATCCTGTCATTTTGCAATCGCATTCTTTTTATACATATCCATAGACTAGGTACTACTTACCTTTGTTCTCCTCGAGTTGCCTCTTGGCAAGGCCGAGCTCGTCCTTGGACCCTTTAAGGTCCTGCTTCAGTGCAGCGACCTCCGCAGTCAGTGCGGCAGATGCCAGCAGCGAAGCCTGCATACGCATATTGACATACTTATATTAGACTCATGCGATATTGTTTGATCCTCTGTTCGGATTTTCTTTGTGAACACCGAACAGAGCATCACGGGCTACTGTCTATGCGGTATATTTTAAACACTTACCTCAAAGCCTATTAGAAGGCTGGCACAGGCTTCAGTCAATCCGCTCTTGGCGGACTGAACCTTCTGGACCACCGCACTCATAATAGTACGGTGCTCCTCGTCGATGGAAGCGCCGCAAAGCGCTCCCAGCAGATTGTCTGGCACCTCTGGATGGACAGAGGTCACCGGCACAGGCGTCTTGCCCCTCTTGGAAGGAGGCCGCCTACCCGAGTCTGGAACCACTGGAGGTTCCGGCGCGGTGTTCGGCTGAGGGCCGAACTCGGAGCCCTTAGGGGCCTTGTTCCCTCTGCTCCCGGAGTCCGGAAGGTCGCCTTGAGGTGCCTCCGGGACTGTCTCCCCTCGACCCGGTGCCTCTTGAGACAATACCTTTGCGCCGTCCGCAGGGCAAGGGGAGGTGGTGGTCGGAAGTGGATCACTATCCATATCCGACGAGCCCAGGGAGCCGTCCGATGATACATCGATACGGGCTCGTGGCGGCCTGATTAATCATATTCGCGTTAGGGGAAGCAGTGCGATAAAGGAATGCTATGAGTTACTCTGGTATCCGAATACTTACGACTTCGCCAGGGGCTTGGCCCTGATCAGCCACTCGTCTTCGCCTTCGGTGGCGGTGGTGGAACTGTCCGGAAGGAGAGTCCTTCCCTTCTTGGACCCTTCGGCCTCCCCAGTTGGGGCGGCCTTCCTTTTCTTGTGTCCCCCAACTGAAGGCGGAGCATCTTCTTCTTCCTCCTCGTCTTCGGGGGAGGAGTGTGTCGCAGAGTTATCGGACGATGAGTCCGATGACGACTGGCGTCGGGAACTCTTTCGGGTTCCCTTGGCCTTCTTGGTCTTCTCCGGCACCTTGTAAGGACCCGGAGTCTGCATCTTTGTCAGGAGAGCGTCTGCTGGGCCTTCGGGCAAAGGAGCCGAACAGTCGATCTGTCTGGCCGTCTCCTGCCAGTCCTGTCAAAGGTACGGGAGCTTAGATCCCGCATAGAGTCAAACTATGAAAAATAAGTATCCTGTGAGAGGTAAAACAGCTTACCACGCTAGCTTGGCGCGCGCTTCACGCAGAATCCGTGATCCCTGGTAGTGGGAGGGGGAACCTCGGCACCCTTGAATAGCACCTTCCAGGCATCCTCGTGAGTTGTGTCGAAGAGCCTGTTCAGAGTTCAGTGCTGGGCCGAGTCGAACTCCCACAAGTTGAAAGCCCGTTGTTGGCACGGGAGGATCCGGCGGATGAGCATGACCTGGACTACATTGACGAGTTTGAGCTTCTTGTTGACCATGTTTTGAATACATGTTTGGAGTCCGGTCAGCTCTCCCGAACTACCTCAGGCCAGGCCCTTCTCTTGCCAGGAGGTGAGCTGCGTAGGGATGCCAGATCAGAACTCGGGGGCCGCTGCCCATTTAGGGTCACTCGGCTCAGTGATGTAGAACCACCCCAATTGCCACCCCTTTATGGTATCCACGAAGGAGCCCTCGAGCCATGTGACATTGGGCATCTTGCCCACCATGGAGCCTCCGCACTCCGCCTGGAGGCCGATCACTACCTTCGGCTTGACATTGAAGGTCTTCAGCCATAAGCCGAAGTGGGGCTTGATGCGGAGGAAGGCCTCGCACACGACGATAAACGCCGAGATGTTGAGGATGAATTTCGGGGCCAGATCATGGAAATCTAAGCCGTAGTAGAACATAAGCCCTGGGACGAATGGGTGGAGAGGGAATCCCAGTCCGCGGAGGAAATGGGTAAGGAACACTACCATCTCATGGGGCCTGGGGGTGGGGATGAGCTGCCCCTCATCTAGGAGCTGGTGCGCGATGTCGTTGGGCAGGTATCCGGCTCTCCTCAGCTTCTTGATGTGTCCCTCCATGACGGAGGAGACAATCCACCTGCCTCCCACTCCGGACATGGTTGGAGAAGGTTGAGGTGGGAAATGCGGACTTGGGCGCTAGAGCTCGAGTGGGCGAAAATGGATGAGCAAAGGAGGAAGAAGGCGTGGATGAAAAGGTGAATCCTTATCCCTTTATATGGCGGCAGAAACTATGCGCCCCCACTAGCCTGGTAAAACTCGCTTATCCCCCAAGCGCCATAATCGATGGCATGGTTGTGTTACCCACGCCCGTATTGATGAGAATCCCGTGATAAGGGGACACGATCTCTGCTTTGACAAGACGTGTCAAAAAACTGCCTCGCGTTATGTGCGGGGCTAGTTAAAGGAAACGGTTCGAATAATCACCGGGCCATGGCATAATGTCTTGTTGCCAAAACAAGCCAGCAAATTGGATTTATGGAAATATTATTGTCTCTAGTGTGGTATGTGGAACTTATTCTGCAGGGTCGGACACTATCCTTGTATTCAAATTCTTCTGTGGTGTATTCGGAGGAGGAACCCGCCTTGCAATGTCGAAGACAATACTGCGCGCCGGACTCATCGTCATTGAAGCCTGGTTCAGGGGCTACTGAGGGAGTCCTAGATTAGGGGGTCTCCGGACAGCCAGACTATATCCTTTGGCCAGAATGTTGGACTATGAAGATAAAGATTGAAGACTTCGTCTCGTGTCCAGATGGGACTCTACTTGGCGTGGAAGGCAAGCTAGGCAGTACGGATATGGATATCTCCTCCTTTGTAACCGACCTTGTGTAACCCTAACCCTCTCCGGTGTCTATATAAACCGGAGGGTTTAGTCCGTAGGACAACATACAATCATACCATAGGCTAGCTTCTAGGGTTTAGCCTCTCCGATCTCGTGGTAGATCTACTCTTGTACTACCCATATCATCAATATTAATCAAGCAGGACGTAGGGGTTTACCTCCATCAAGAGGGCCCGAACCTGGGTAAAACATCGTGTCCCCTGCCTCCTGTTACCATCCTCCTTAGGCGCACAGTTCGGGACCCCTACCCGAGATCCGCCAGTTTTGACACCGACAAGGCCCAAACAAAAAAATAAAAAAAATGAGAGAAAAAGAGAGAAGGGGCAATGGTACTATCCTTTTTCCACACTTGTGCTTCAAAGTAGCACCATGATCTTCATGATAGAGAGTATCTTATGTTTTCATTTTCATATACTAGTGGGGATTTTTCATTATAGAACTTGGCTTGTATATTCCAATGATGGGCTTCCTCAAATTGCCCTAGGTCTTCGTGAGCAAGCAAATTGGATGCACACCCACTTAGTTTGTTTTGTTGAGCTTTCATACACTTATAGCTCTAGTGCATCCATTGCATGGAAATCACAACTCACTCACATTGATATCTATTGATGGGCATCTCCATAGCCCATTGATATGCCTAGTTGATGTGAGACTATCTTCCTCCTTTTTGTCTTCTCCACAACCACCATTCTATTCCACCTATAGTGTTATGTCCATGGCTCGCGCTCATATATTGCGTGAAAGTTGAAAAAGTTTGAGAATACTAAAGTATGAAACAATTGCTTGGCTTGTCATCGGGGTTGTGCATGATTGGAGCATTTTGTGTGACGAAAATGAAGCATAGCCAAACTATATGATTTTGTAGGGATGAGCTTTCTTTGGCTATGTTATTTTGAGAAGACATAATTTCTTGGTTAGTATGCTTGAAGTATTATTATTTTTATGTCAATATTAAAATTTTGTCTTGAATCTTTCGGATCTGAACATTCATGCCACAATAAAGAAAATTACATTGAAAAATTATTATTTTGATCTATCGCGAGCTTTGCTATTATAGTTGGATCTTATGATGTTTCTCCCCCTCTATATCCTTGTGATGAATTGAGTTTTCCCTTTGAAGTTATCTTATCGGATTGAGTCTTTAAGGATTTGAGAACACTTGATGTATGTCTTGCATGTGCTTATCTGTTGTGACAATGGGATATTCATGTGATCTACTTGATGTATGTTTTGGTGATCAACTTGCGGGTTCAATGACCTTGTGAACTTATGCATAGGGGTTGGCACACGTTTTCTTCTTGACTCTCCGGTAGACACTTTGGGGCACTCTTTGAAGTTCTTTGTGTTGGTTGAATAGATGAATCTGAGATTGTGTGACGCATATCATATAATCATACCCCGCGGTACTTGAGGTGACATTGGAGTATCTAGGTGACATTAGGGTTTTGGCTGATTTGTGTCTTAAGGTGTTATTTTACTACGAATTCTAGGACTGTTTGTGACACTTATAGGAATAGCCCAATTGATTGATCGGAAAGAATAACTTTGAGGTGGTTTCGTACCCTACAGTAATCTCTTTGTTTGTTCTCCTCTATTAGTGACTTTGGAGTGACTCTCTGTTGCATGTTGAGGGATTGTTATATGATCCAATTATGTTATTATTGTTGAAAGAACTTGCACTAGTGAAAGTATGAACCCTAGGCCTTGTTTCGTAGCATTGCAATACCGTTTACGCTCACTTTTACCACTTGCTACCTTGTTGTTTTTATATTTTCAGATTAGAAAAACCTATATCTACCATCCATATTGCACGTGTATCACCATCTCTTCGCCGAACTAGTGCACCTATACTATTTACCATTGTATTGGGTGTGTTGGGGACACAAGAGACTCTTTGCTATTTGGTTGCAGGGTTGTTTGAGAGAGACCATCTTCATCCTACGCCTCCCACGGATTGATAAACCTTAGGTCATCCACTTGAGGGAAATTTGCTACTATCCTACAAACCTCTGCACTTGGAGGCCCAACAATGTCTACAAGAAGAAGGTTGCGTAGTAGACATCAGACATGGGCCGGACTGATGGGCCGAGAAGATACAAGATAGAAGGCCTTCCCCCGTGTCTGGATGGGACTCTCCTTTGCGTGGATGGCAAGATTTTTTGTTCGGATGTGTAGTTTCCTTTCTCTGTGAACCGACTCTGTACAACCCTAGGCCCCTCCGGTGTCTATATAAACTGGAGGGTTTAGTCCGTAGAGGCTAAGAAAAATCATACAGGCTAGACATCTAGGGTTTAGCCATTACGATCTCGAGGTAGATCAACTCTTGTAACCCCTATACTCATCAAAGTCAATCAAGCAGGAAGTGGGGTATTACCTCCATTAAGAGGGCCCAAACCTGGGTAAACATCGTGTCCCCTGCCTCCCGTTACCTTCGATCCTCAAACGCACAGTTCAGGACCCCCTACCCGAGATCGGCCAGTTTTAACACCGACATGGGGAAAAAGAGGAATCTTTACCCTCCTATATAGGCGGTGAATATCAAGTGCCCCCCTCAAGCCTTAAAACTCGCCTGTTCCCGAGGGGTCGTGCGAATGGCACGGTTGGATTACCCAAAAACGTATTGATGAGAATCCCATAATGGGCGGGCACGATCTTCATTTTGACAAGATGTGCCAATGAAGGTTGTGCCTCGAAACACGAAGTGGGAGGCGTGAAAATGGTTCGAAATGTTAAGAGGCTAGACATGATGTTTCGCCGAAAAGAAAAGTTGTCAATGGAAAGACATTGTTTTGTTTGATATATTGCCTTCGTGGCTAAGGGTTGTAACAATTATACAGAGCCGGATATAGTTCTTTTGTTCAGAAAATTGCTTTGGAATATTCAGGAGGAGGAACCCGCCTTGCAATGCCGACAACAATCCGCGTGTCGAACATATCGTCATTAAAGACTGGTTCAGGGGCTACTGAGGGAGTCCAGGATTAGGGGGTCCTCGGGCGTCCGGGCTATTCGATATGGGCCGAACTAATGGTCCGTGAAGATACAAGGCAGAAGACCTTCCCCCATGTCCGGTTAGGACTCCCCTATGCGTGGATGGCAAGATTTGTGTCCGGATATGTAATTTCCTTCCTCTGCAAACCGACTCTGTACAACCATCGACCCCTCCGGTGTGTGTATAAACCGAAGGGTTTAGTCCGTAGAGACAATCAGAATTCACATAGGCTACACATCTAGGGTTTAGCCTTTACGATCTCGAGGTAGATCAACTCTTGTAACCCCTATACTCATCAAATACAATCAAGCAGGACGTAGGGTTTTACCTCCATTAAGAGGGCCCGAACCTGGGTAAACATTGTGTCCCACTTGTCCCTTGTTACCTTCGATCCTCAGACGCATAGTTCGGGACCCCCCTACCCGAGATCGGCCGGTTTTGTCACCGACATCGGCCGCAGTCAAATTCGATTCAACTAAAGTAGGAGAAACAGACACCCACTAGCCACCTTTATGCAAAACTAGTGTCATGTTAGTCGGTGGAACCGGTCTCATGTGTGTGGACATGTAAGGTTGGTCCGGGCCGCTTCATCCCACAATACCACCGAATCAAAATAAGATGTTGGTGGTAAGAAGTATGACTATCACCGCCCACAACTCTTTGTGTTCTACTCGTGCATATCATCCACGCATAGACCTGGCTCATGATGCCACTGTTGCGAATTGTTGCATGGAAAAAAGTTCTATGCACACGCAAGGATCCATCCATGGAGATGCATAGCAATGAGGGGGAGAGTGTGTCTACGTACCCTCGTAGACCGTAAGCGGAAGCATTTCTTAACGCGGTTGATATAGTCTAACTTCTTCGCGCTTCAACCGATCAAGTAACGAACACACGGCACCTCCGCGTTCTGCACACGTTCAGCTTGGTGACGTCCCTCACCTTCTTGATCTAGCAAGACGTCGAGGTAGTAGATGATTTCCATCAGCATGATGGCGTGGTGACGGTGATGGTGAAGTGATCCTCCCAGGGCTTCGCCTAAGCACTACGAAAACATGACCGGGGGGAGTAAACGGTGGAGGGGGGCGCCGCACATGGCTAAACAATTGTCTGGGATGTGCTAGCCCCCCCCCCCACATATATATATAGGTGGGAGGGAGAGGGGAGGCAGCCAGGAGGTGCCCCAAGTAGGCCGAATCCTACTTGGGATCCTCCCAAGTGACGCGCCCCCTGCCTTATTTGTCGAAGGGGGGAGGAAAGAGGGGGAGGGGGAATCATATTCCCTTTCTTTCCTTTCCTCCTTCCCCTTTCCTTCTCCACCTTGGCCGGCCCATATGGGGACGCACCAGCCCCTTGTGCCTGGTTTGTTTCCCCTCTTGGCCCATAAGGCCCATATCTTTTGCCGGGGGTGTCCGGAACCCCTTTCGGTGACCCGATAAGTACCCGGTAACCCCCGAAACACTTCCGGTGTCCGAATACTATCGTCCCATATGTCAATCTTTACCTCTCAATCATTTCGAGACTCCTCTTCATGTCTGTGATCTCATTCGGGACTCCGAACAACATTCAGTCACCAAATCACATAACTCACATAATACTATATCGTCATCGAACGTTAAGCGTGCGGACCCTATGGGTTCGAGAACTATCTAGACATGACTAAGACACCTCTCCGGTCAATAACCAATAGCGGAACATGGATGCCCATATTGGATCCTACATATTATATGAAGATCTTTATTGGTCGAACCGTATGACAACATATGCAATTCCCTTTGTCCATCGGTATGTTACTTGCCAGAGATCCGATTGTCGGTATCTTCATACCTAGTTCAATCTCGTTACCGGAAGGTCTCTTTACTCGTTCCATAATACATCACCTTGTGACTAACTCCTTATTCGTTTGCTTGCAAGCTTATGATGTGTATTACCGAGAGGGCCCAGAGATACCTCTCCGATACTCGGAGTGACAAATCCCAATCTCGATCTATGCCAACTCAACAAACACCTTCGGAGATACCTGTAGAGCACCTTTATAATCACCCGGTTATGTTGTGACATTTGATAGCACACAAGGCATTCCTCCGGTATCCGGGAGTTGCATAATCTTATAGTCGAAGGAATATGTATTTGACATGAAGAAAGCAATAGCAATAAAACTGAACGATCATTATGCTAAGCTAACGGATGGGTCTTGTCCATCACATCATTCTCCTAATGATGTGATCCCGTCATCAAATGACAACACATGTCTATGGTTAGGAAACCTTAACCATCTTTGATCAACGTGCTAGTCTAGTAGAGGCTCACCAGGGACACGGCATTTGTTTACGTATTCACACATGTATTTAAGTTTCAGATCAATACAATTCTAGCATAAATAATAAACCTTTATCATGAATAAGGAAATATAAAATAACAACATTACTATTGCCTAAAGGGCATATTTCCTTCAGATGTTTGCATGGCAGTGGCGGGAGCAATCATAAGTGATATAAAGGAATTTTTGTAGCTGCTTTCAGTGGGTTCTTTCCATATGTAGATTATCACTACTAGGAAAAACCTTATACACAGAATCTTACCAGCAGCGCGGTTTAAAATAAGGTGCTACTTCTACTTAGCAGTAGCGTGCGTCAACAAAACGCGCTACTGATATACACATAGTAGTAGCACGTCAGTAGTAAACAGTGCTACTACTATAATTGCCACGACCTTGCCGCCAAACTAGTTATAGTAGTAGCGCCTGTTTAGTAAATGTGCTACTACTATTGAGCTTAGCAGTAGCACTTTTCGCCAAAGCTCGCTACTGCTAAGTTTAGTCCACTCCTTGCAACTAAGTTTAGTCCCACCTCGCTCCGCGAACACGGTGTTTAGCACCTTAAATATGTTACTTCTCAAACTATCACAACCACTTGGTCTTCATTGAACTCCATGTGTAGGATTTGTGGCCGCAATATGAGTCTTCTCCGGTTCCTAAACCGGTGAGGACTCATATTGACAATTCAGATTGTACACAAAAAGATCATTGACGACCAATGTATTTTTGATGTTTATTTTTACATGCTTAGCCTTAGCAGTAGCGCATTTTCGTAGAAGGCGCTACTGCTATAGGCATAGCAGTAGCGCTGCCAAAGGATAGGGCGCTACTGCTATGGCATTTAGTAGTAGTGCTTTGACCTTAAGAGCGCTACTGCTAAAGCCATCCTATCCTCTCCACCCGGCCCGGCTGCCCCTCACTCTCCCCTGCACCCCATCGTCCGCCATCGCCGCGTTGCCGCCGTCGCCCCCTCCCTCCCTTGCTCCCTCCTCCATCCCGCCGCCGTCAGCCCCCCATCATCACTGCCACTAAGGTAGCTCCTCCTCCCCCCTCCTTTCCGCCTCCACCCTCCTTCCTCCCCCTCATCCCTCCCTCCTTCCTACCCCTCCTTCCTACCCATCCTCCCTCCCTCCCTTGTCTCTGTTCTTGTAGAATGTAGGTAATTTAAATGTAGATTTTAGAATGTAGACATTATAGAATGTAGGTTTTTTAATAGAATAATTTTTAAGACTGTTTTAGGTGTTTTGAATAGAATAGGAAATTTTAGATCTTTTGACTGGAAATTTTAGTAATGGAAATTTTTAGTTGGTAGAATTTGAAATGGATGGATGGTTATATAGATAGATGGATGGATGGTTATATTGATGGATATATAGATAGATGGATGGATGGATAGATGTTAGGGCTAGAACTATAGTGATAAATTTTTAGGGTTAGAACTAGGTTTTACAATTTTTTAGTAAATGTAGGTCTTTTGAATCAGCATAATAAGGTTTAGTTGATAGCTTATAGGGATTCACTAAGTCCTAAGATGAGGATAATAATGTTTTTGTTTATATTTTGCTTTTGTAGAAATCAAGGAGGCCCCGCATCATCCCGGCCGTCGTCCCCGTCACCGACCCCCTCTGACCTCGAGGTGAGACCAGCCAAATCCCCATGTCGATGATGATGTAGATGTTTTGATAGTTGTAGTAGAGTAGTAGCTACATGAGTAGTTGTGACAATGTTCTATAGTACTAGTGCTTGCCCAAGTGGCCTATGTTTGCAGGAAACACCTCACAATGGCCTATGTTTTGCCAGAGTGTTGATTAATTTCCGTTCCGGCAAATTTTAGGTGCTCGATATGTCCTTTTTAAGAAAAGGTCATTGAGGGAATCCTGGATTAGAGGGGTCCTCGGGTATCCGGCCTATTCGACATGGGCCGGATTGATGGGTCATGAAGACAGATTGGAAGGTTATCCCCCATGTCCGGGCAGGACTCCTATATGCGTGGACGGCAAGTTTTTGTGTCCGGATGTATTACTCCCTTCCTCTACAAACCGACTTTGTACAACCCTAGATCCCTCCGGTGTGTATACAAACCAGAGGGTTTAGTCCATAGAGGCTACCAGAATTTTCATAGGCTAGACAGCTAGGGTTTAGCCATTACGATCTCGAGGTAGATCAACTCTTGTAACCCCTATACTCATTGAATACAATCAAGCAGGACACAGGGTTTTACCTCCTTTAAGAGGGACCGAACCTGGGTAAACATTGTGTCCCCATTGTCCCTTGTTACCGTTGATCCTTAGACGCACAGTTCGGGACCTCCTACCCGAGATCTGCCGGTTTTGACACCGACATTGGTGCTTTCATTGAGAGTTCCATTGTGTTGTCAATAGAAGGATTGATGACTCACCTTGTCATCAATGATGATGTCACTTCTGGAAGGAGCCTGACTTTAGGACAGGTCCTCCAGCTCGGCGGTTTCACCGTGGGCACCCACACGGCCATCAAGCCGACGGCGCCCCCCGCGAGTGCCAAACATCACCTCCGCATCGGTCTCAAACACTCTGAAAAGATGGATCCGATAGATGTCTCTTCCTTGAATGAACTGCTAGATCGCATCGCCGCCCTAGGGGTTTCAACGGATTATGATCGGATCGGGCTTAAACCTGACCAGAGGGAAATCAATCACCCGCCAATCACTCACCTGGTGGCATTTGTCAAGGACTGAGACAAGAGCACTTCTTCCCCTAAGTTAAAAACCAGCTATGTTTGGATCTCTGAATCCGTTGAACCGGATACTCTTCCTTCAGAGGAGACCCCGTGTCCCCCAAACTCAGGGTTGGACTTAGGGTCTGGGGAGCACTTGGATCTTTCCAGACCCGAACCGGTGACCTCGGAGATTTTAACAGCTCCGAACACAATTTTGGGCAGGGATTAAGTTTTCACCCACCCACCCATGATACGTCTCCAACGTATCTATAATTTTTGATTGTTCCATGCTATTATATTATCTGTTTTGGATGTTTAATGGGCTTTATTATACACCTTTATACCATTTTTTGGACTAACCTACTAACCCAAGGCCCAATGCAAATTGCTGTTTTTTTGCCTATTTCAGTGTTTCGCAGAAAAGGAATATCAAACGGAATGACACCTTCGGGAGAGTTATTTTTGGAACAAACGTGATCCAGGGGACTTGGAGTAGACTTCAAGAAAGGAGCGAGGAGGCCACGAGGCAGGGAGGCGCGCCTGCCCCCTGGGCGCGCCCCCCACCCTCGTGGGCCCCTCGCACCTCCACCGACCTACTTCTTCCTCCTATATATATGCATATACCCCAAAAACATCCAGGAGCAACACAAAACCCTATTTCCACCACCGCAACCTTCTGTACCCAAGAGATCCCATCTTGGGGCCTTTTCCGGAGCTCCGCCGGAGGGGGAATTGATCACGGAGGGCTTCTACATCAACACCATGGCCTCTCCGATGATGTGTGAGTAGTTTACCACAGACCTTCGGGTCCATAGTTATTAACTAGATGGCTTCTTCTCTCTTTGGATCTCAATACAAAGTTCTCCTCGATCTTCTTGGAGATCTATTTGATGTAATTCTTTTTGCGGTGTGTTTGTCAAGATCCGATGAATTGTGGGTTTATGATCAAGATTATCTATGAACAATATTTGATTCTTCTCTGAAATCTTTTATGTATGATTTGTTATCTTTGCAAGTCTCTTCGAATTGTCAGATTGGTTTGGCCTACTAGATTGATCTTTCTTGCAATGGGAGAAGTGCTTAGCTTTGGGTTAAATCTTGCGGTGTCCTTTCCTAGTGACAGCAGGGGCAGCAAGGCACGTATTGTATGGTTGCCATCAAGGATAAAAAGATGGGGTTTATATCATATTGCATGAGTTTACCCCTCTACATCATGTCATCTTGCCTAATGTGTTACTTTGTTCTTATGAACTTAATACTCTAGATGCATCCTGGATAGCGGTCAATGTGTGGAGTAATAGTAGTAGATGCAGAATTGTTTTGGTCTACTTGTCGCGGACGTGATGCCTATATACATGAGCATGCCTAGATATTCTCATAATTATGCACTTTTCTATCAATTGCTCGATAGTAATTTGTTTACCCACCCTAATACTTTTGCTAACTTGAGAGAAGCCACTAGTGAAACATATAGCCCCCGGGTCTATCTTCCGTCATATAAGTTTCCAATCTATTTTACTTTGCAATCTTTACTTTCAATCTCTATCATAAAAATACCAAAAATATTTATCTTATTATCTCTATCAGATCTCACTCTCGTAAGTGACCGTGAAGCGATTGACAACCCCTTTATCATGTTGGTTGCGAGGTTCTTATTTTTTTGTGTAGGTACAAGGGATTTGCGTGTAGTATCCTACTGGATTGATACCTTGGTTCTCAAAATTGAGGGAAATACTTACTCTACCTTGCTGCATCACCCTTTCCTCTTCAAGGGAAAACCAACGCAGTGCTCAAGAGGTAGCAAGAAGGATTCCTGGCGCCATTGCCGGGGAGATCTACGCACAAGTCAAGACATACCAAGTACCCATCACAAACTCTTATCCCTCGCATTACATTATTTGCCATTTGCCTCTCGTTTTCCTCTCCCCCACTTCACCCTTGTCGTTTTATTCACCATCTTTTTTCGCTCGCCTCTTTTTCGTTCGCCTCTTTTTGATTGCCTCTTGCTTGCTTGTGTGTTGGATTGTTTGTCACGATGGCTCGAGATAATACTAAATTGTGTGATTTTTCCAATACCAAGAATAATGATTTTATTAGCACTCCGATTGCTCCCCTTACCGATGCTGAATCTTGTGAAATTAATACTGCTTTGCTGAATCTTGTCATGAAAGATTCGTTTTCTGGCCTTCCTAGTGAAGATGTCGCTACCCATCTAAACAACTTTGTTGATTTGGGTGATATGCAAAAGAAGAAAGATTTGGATAATGATATTGTTAAACTGAAGCTATTTCCGTTTTCACTTAGAGATCGTGCTAAAACTTGGTTTTCGTCTTTGCCTAAAAATAGTATTGATTCTTGGAACAAGTGCAAAGATGCTTTTATCTCTAAGTATTTTCCTCCCGCTAAGATCATCTCTCCTAGAAACGATATTATGAACTTTAAGCAACTAGATCATGAGCATGTTGCACAATCTTGGGAGAGGATGTAATTAATGATTCGCAATTGCCCTACTCATGGCTTGAATTTATGGATGAACATACAAAAATTTTATGCTGGATTGAATTTTGCTTCTAGAAATCTTTTAGATTCGGCCGCGGGAGGCACTTTTATGGAAATCAATTTAGGAGAAGCTACCAAACTCCTAGAAAATATTATGGTTAATTATTCTCAATGTCACACCGAAAGATCTACTAGTAAAAAGGTTCATGCTATAGAAGAAATTAATGTTTTGAGTGGAAAGATGGATGAACTTATGAAATTATTTCCTAATAAGAGTGTTTCTTCTGATCCTAATGATGCCTTTGTCTATCTTGATTGAGAATAATAATGAATCTATGGATGTGAATTTTGTTGGTAGGAACAATTTTGGTAACAATGCGTATAGAGGAAACTTTAATCCTAGGCCGTTTCCTAGTAATTCCTCTAATAATTATGGTAATTCCTACAACAACTCTTATAGAAATTTTAATAAGATGCCCTCTGATTTTGAGACTAGTATTAAAGAATTCATTAGTTCGCAAAAGAGTTTCAGTGCTTTGATTGAAGAAAAGTTGTCTAAGATTGATGAGTTGGCTAGGAACGTGGATAAAATTTCTGTTGATGTTGATTCTTTGAAACTTAGACCTATTCCACCTAAGCATGATATCAATGAGTCTCTCAAAGCCATGAGAATTTCCATTGATGAGTGCAAAGAAAGAACCGCTAGGATGCGTGCTAAAAAAGATTGCTTTATAAAAGCGTGTTCTTCTAGTTTCGATGATAATAAGGATGAAGATCTAAAGGTGATTGATGTGTCTCCTATTAAATCTTTGTTCACAATATGAATCTTGATAATGATGGGACTGGAGATGAGTCAACTTTAGTCAAAAGGCGTCCCAATGATTCAAAGTTTTTAGATCTTGATGCAAAAATTAATAAAAGTGGGATTGAAGAGGTCAGAACTTTACATGGCAATGAGCCTACTATTTTGGATTTCAAGGGATTTAATTATGATAATTTCTCTTTGATAGATTGTATTTCCTTGTTGCAATCCATGCTAAATTCTCCGCATGCTTATAGTCAAAATAAAGCTTTTACCAAACATATCGTTGATGCTTTAATGCAATCTTATGAAGAAAAGCTTGAATTAGAAGTTTCTATCCCTAGAAAACTTCATGATGAGTGGGAACCTACTATTAAAATTAAAATTAAAGATCATGAATGCTATGCTTTATGTGATTTGGGTGCTAGCGTTTCCACGATTCCAAAAACTTTGTGTGATGTGTTAGGTTTCCGTGAATTTGATGATTGTTCTCTAAATTTGCACCTCGCGGATTCCAGTATTAAGAAACCTATGGGAAGAATTAATGATGTTATTATTGTTGGAAATAGGAATTATGTGCCTGTAGATTTCATTGTTCTTGACATTGATTGCAATCCTACATGTCCCATTATTCTTGGTAGACCTTTCCTTAGAACGATTGGTGCAATTATTGATATGAAAGAAGGAAATGTTAGATTCCAATTTCCGTTAAGGAAAGGCATGGAACACTTTCCTAGAAAGAAAATTAAATTGCCTTATGAATCTATTATGAGAGCCACTTATGGATTGCATACCAAAGATGATAATACCTAGATCTATTCTTGCTTTTATGCCTAGCTAGGGGCGTTAAATGATAGCGCTTGTTGGGAGGCAACCCAATTTTATTTTTGTTTCTTGCTTTTTGGTTCTGTTTAGTAATATATAATTTCTAGCCTCTGTTTAGATGTGGTTTTATGCTTTTAATAAGTTTTTGTGCCAAGTAGAACCTTTGGGAAGACTTGGGGGAAGTTTTTGCGATCTTGCTGTGAAAAACAGAAAGTTTAGTACTCACGAGATTTGCTACCATTTTTACTGGAGAGTGCGATTAGGTTGATTATTTTTGCAGATGATTAATAGACAAATTTCTCTCGTCCACCGATTTATTTCAGAATTTTTGGGGTTACGGAAGTATTCGAAACCTACAGATTACTACAGACTGTTCTGTTTTTGACAGATTCTGTTTTTGTGTGTTGTTTGCTTATTTTGATGAATCTATGCCTAGTATCGAAGGGTATGAACCATAGAGAATTTGAAATACAGTAGGTTTAACACCAATATAAACAAAGAATGAGTTCATTACAGTACCTTAAGTGGTGGTTTGTTTTCTTATACTAACGGAGCTCATGAGATTTTCTGTTGCGTTTTGTGTTGTGAAGTTTTCAAGTTTTGGGAAAAGATTTGATGGATTATGGAATAAGGAGTGGCAAGAGCCTAAGCTTGGGGATGCCCAAGGCACCGCAAGGTAAAATTCAAGGACAACCAAAAGCCTAAGCTTGGGGATGCCCCGGAAGGCATCCCCTCTTTCGTCTTCGTCCATCGGTAACTTTACTTGAGGCTATATTTTTATTCACCACATGATATGTGTTTTGCTTGGAGCATCTTGTATGATTTGAGTCTTTGATTTTTAGTTTAACACAATCATCCTTGCTGTACACACCTTTTGGGAGAGACACACATGAATCGGAATTTATTAGAATACTCTATGTGCTTCACTTATATATTTTGAGCTAGATAATTTTGCTCTAGTGCTTCACTTATATCTTTTAGAGCACGGTGGTGGTTCTATTTTATAGAAATTATTGATCTCTCATGCTTCACTTATATTATTTTGAGAGTTCTTTAAGAACAGCATGTAAATTTTCTTTGGCTATAAAATTGGTCATAATATGATAGGCATCCAAGATTGGTATAATAAAAACTTTCATAAAAAAGGTGCATTGAATACTATGAGAAGTTTGATACTTGATAATTGTTTTGAGATATAAAGATGGTGATATTAGAGTTGTGCTAGTTGAGTAGTTGTGAATTTGAGAAATACTTGTGTTGAAGTTTGCAAGTCCCGTAGCATGCACGTATGGTAACCGTTGTGTAACAAATTTGAAACATGAGGTGTTCTTTGATTGTCTTCCTTATGAGTGGCGGTCGGGGACGAGCAATGGTATTTTCCTACCAATATATCCCCCTAGGAGCATGCGCGTAATGCTTGGTTTTTGATGACTTGTAGATTTTTGCAATAAGTATGTGAGTTCTTTATGACTAATGTTGAGTCCATGGATTATGCGCACTCTCACCTTTCCATCATTGCTAGCCTCTTCGGTATCGTGCATTGCCCTTTCTCACCTTGGGAGTTGGTGCAAACTTCGCCGGTGCATCCAAACCCCGTGATATGATATGCTCTGTCACACATAAACCTTCTTATATCTTCCTCAAAACAGCCACCATACCTACCTGTTATGGCATTTCCATAGCCATTCCGAGATATATTGCCATGCAACTTTCCACCATTTCATTTATGACACGCTTCATCATTGTCATATTACCTTGCATGATCATGTAGTTGACATCATATTTGTGGAAAAGCCACCATGCATAATTTATCATACATGTCACTCTTGATTCATTGCCCTTCCCGGTACACCACCGGAGGCATTCATATAGAGTCATATTTTGTTCTAGTATCGAGTTGTAAATAAATAGAAGTGTGATGATCATCATTAATAGAGCATTGTCCCAAAAAAGGGGGAAGTCCAAATAAAAAAATAAAGGCACAAAAAAGAGAAATAAAAAGGGACAATGCTACTATCCTTTTTTCCACACTTGTGCTTCAAAGTAGCACCATGATATTTATGATAGAGAGTCTCTTGTTTTGTCACTTTCATATACTAGTGGGAATTTTTCATTATAGAACTTGGCTTGTATATTCCAACAATGGGCTTCCTCAAATGCCCTAGGTCTTCGTGAGCAAGCAAGTTGGATGCACACCCACTTAGTTTCTTTTGTTGAGCTTTCATACATTTATAGCTGTAGTGCATCTGTTGCATGGCAATCCCTACTCCTTGAATTGACATCAATTGGTGGGCATCTCCCTAGCCCGTTGATTAGCCGCGTCGATGTAAGACTTTCTCCTTTTTTGTCTTCTCCACATAACCTCCATCATCATATTCTATTCCACCCATAGTGCTATATCCATGGCTCACGCTCATGTATTGCGTGAAAATTGAAAAAAGTTTGAGATTACTAAAGTATGAAACAATTTCTTGGCTTGTCATTGGGGTTGTGCATGATGATAGCATTCTTGTGTGACAAAAATGGAGCATGACCAAACTATATGATTTTGTAGGGATGAACTTTCTTTGGCCATGTTATTTTGAGAAGACATGATTGCTTAGTTAGTATGCTTGAAGTATTATTATTTTTATGTCAATATTAAACTTTTGTCTTGAATCTCTTAGATCTGAATATTCATGCCACAATAAAGAAAATTACATTGAGAATTATGCTAGGTAGCATTCCACAACAAAAATTCTATTTTTATCATTTACCTACTCGAGGACGAGCAGGAATTAAGCTTGGGGATGCTTGATACGTCTCCAATGTATCTATAATTTTTTATTATTCCATGCTATTATATTGTCTGTTTTGGATGTTTAATGGACTTTATTATACACTTATATATTATTTTTGGGACTAACCTACTAACCCAAGGCCCAGTGCAAATTGCTATTTTTTGTTTGCCTATTTCAGCGTTCCAAATAAAAGGAATACTAAACGGAATCCAAACGGAATGAAACCTTCGGGAGAGTTATTTTTGGAACAAACATGATCTAGGGGACTTGGAGTAGACGTCAAGAAAGGAGCGAGGAGCCCACGAAGCAGGGAGGCGCGCCCCCCACCCTCGTGGGCCCCTCGCAGCTCCACCGACCTACTTCTTCCTCCTATATATTGTTGGGGAACGTAGTAATTTCAAAAAAATTCCTACGCACACACAAGATCATGGTGATGCATAGCAACGAGAGGGGGAGAGTGTGATCTACGTACCCTTGTAGACCGAAGCGGAAGCGTTGATGCAACATAGAGCAAGTAGTCGTACGTCTTCCCGATCCGACCGATCCAAGCACCGTTACTCCGGCACCTCCGAGTTCTTGGCACACGTTCAGCTCGATGACGATCCCTGGACTCCGATCCAGCAAAGTGTCGGGGAAGAGTTCCGTCAGCACGACGGCGTGGTGACGATCTTGATGTACTACCGTCGCAGGGCTTCGCCTAAGCACCGCTACAATATTATCAAGGATTATGGTGGAAGAGGGCACCGCACACGGCTAAGAATATGATCACGTGGATCAACTTGTGTTCATGGGGTGCCCCTTGCCTCAGTATATAAAGGATGGAGGGGGAGGAGGCCGGCCAAGGCAATTGGTGCGGCCAGGATGTGGAGTCCTACTAGGACTCCAAGTCCTAGTAGGAGTCCACCAAGAGGGGAGGAAGGGAGAAGGAAGTAGAGGAGAAGGAAAGGTGGCCGGCCCCCTTTTCCCTAGTCCAATTCGGACTAGATGGGAGGGGGGGCGCAGCAGCCCCTTGGCCCTTTTTCCTCTTCCCACTAAAGCCCATCAAGGCCCATTGCTTCTCCCGTAACTACCCGGTACTCCGAAAAATACTCGAATCACTCGGAACCTTTCCGATGTCTGAATATAGTCGTCCAGTATATCGATCTTTACGTCTCGACCATTTCGAGACTCCTCGTCATGTCCCCGATCTCATCTGGGACTCCGAACTCCTTCGGTACATCAAAACTCATAAACTCATAATATAACTGTCATCAAAACCTTAAGCGTGCGGACCCTACGGGTTCGAGAACAATGTAGACATGACCGAGACACGTCTCCGGTCAATAACCAATAGCGGGACCTGGATGCCCATATTGGCTCCTACATATTCTATGAAGATCTTTATCGGTCAGACCGCATAACAACATACGTTGTTCCCTTTGTCATCGGTATGTTACTTGTCCGAGATTCGATCGTCGGTATCTCAATACCTAGTTCAATCTCGTTACTGGCAAGTCTCTTTACTCGTTCCATAATACATCATCCCGCAACTAACTCATTAGTTGCAATGCTTGCAAGGCTTCAGTGATGTGTATTACCGAGAGGGCCCAGAGATACCTCTCCGACAATCGGAGTGACAAATCCTAATCTCGAAATACGCCAACCCAACATGTACCTTTGGAGACACCTGTAGAGCACCTTTATAATCACGCAGTTACGTTGTGACGTTTGGTAGCACACAAAGTGTTCCTCCGGTAAACGGGAGTTGCATAATCTCATAGTTACAGGAACATGTATAAGTCATGAAGAAAGCAATAGCAACATACTAAACGATCAAGTGCTAAGCTAACGGAATGGGTCATGTCAATCAGATCATTCACTTAATGATGTGATCCCGTTAATCAAATAACAACTCCTTGTTCATGGTTAGGAAACATAACCATCTTTGATTAACGAGCTAGTCAAGTAGAGGCATACTAGTGACACTCTGTTTGTCTATGTATTCACACATGTATTATGTTTCCGGTTAATACAATTCTAGCATGAATAATAAACATTTATCATGATATAAGGAAATAAATTATAACTTTATTATTGCCTCTAGGGCATATTTCCTTTAGTCTCCCACTTGCACTAGAGTCAATAATCTAGATCACATCGCCATGTGATTTAACATCAATAGTTCACATCTTTATGTGATTGGTTCACATCTCCATGTGACTAACACCCAAAGGGTTTACTAGATTCAATAATCTAGTTCACATCGCTATGTGATTAAGACCCAAAAAGTGATCATGTTTTGCTTGTGAGAGAAGTTTAGTCAACGGGTCTGTCACATTCAGATCCGTAAGTATTTTGCGAATTTCTATGTCAACAATGCTCTGCACGGAGCTACTCTAGCTTATTGCTCCCACTTTCAATATGTATCTAGATCGAGACTTAGAGTCATCCAGATCTGTGTCAAAACTTGCATCAACGTAACTTTTTACGACGAACCTTTTTGTCACCTCCATAATTGAGAAGTATTTCCTTATTCCACTAAGGATAATTTTGACCGTTGTCCAGTGATCTACTCTTAGATCACTTTGGTACCTCCCTGCTAGACTTATAGCAAGGCACACATCAGGTCTGGTACATAGCATTGCATACATGATAGAGCCTATGGCTGAAGCATAGGGAACATCTTTCATATTCTCTCTATCTTCTGCAGTGGTCGGGCATTGAGTCTTACTCAACTTCACACCTTGTAACATAGGCAAGAACCCTTTCTTTGCTTGATCCATTTTGAACTTCTTCAAAACTTTGTCAAGGTATGTGCTTTGTGAAAGTCCAATTAAGCGTCTTGATCTATCTCTATAGATCTTAATTCCCAATATGTAAGCAGCTTCACCGAGGTCTTTCATTGAAAAACTCTTATTCAAGTATCCCTTTATGCTACCCAGAAATTCTATATCATTCCCAATTAGTAATATGTCATCTACATATAATATCATAAATGCTATAGAGCTCCCACTCACTTTCTTGTAAATACAGGCTTCTCCAAAAGTCTGTATAAAACCAAATGCTTTGATCACACTATCAAAACATTTATTCCAACTCCGAGAGGCTTGCACCAGTCCATAAATGGATCGCTGGAGCTTGCACACTTTGTTAACACCTTTAGGATTGACAAAACCTTCTGGTTGCATCATATACAACTCTTCTTTAAGAAATCCATTAATGAATGCAGTTTTGTTTATCCATTTGCCAGATTTCATAAAATGCGGCAATTGCTAACATGATTCGGACAGACTTAAGCATATATACGAGTGAGAAAATCTCATCGTAGTCAACACCTTGAACTTGTCGAAAACCTTTTGCGACAATTCTAGCTTTGTAGATAGTAACACTACTATCAGCGTCCGTCTTCCTCTTGAAGATCCATTTATTTTCTATGGCTTGCCAATCATCGGGCAAATCCATCAAAGTCCATACTTTGTTCTCATACATGGATCATATCTCAGATTTTATGGCCTCAAACCATTTCGCGGAATCTGGGCTCATCATCGCTTCCTCATAGTTCGCAAGTTCATCATGGTCTAGTAACATGACTTCCAGAACAGGATTACCGTACCACTCTGGTGCGGATCTCACTCTGGTTTACCTACGAGATTTGGTAGTAACTTGATCTGAAGTTACATGATCATCATCATTAGCTTCCTCACTAATTGGTGTAGTAGTCACAGGAACAGATTTTTGTGATGAACTACTTTCCAATAAGGGAGCAGGTACAGTTACCTCATCAAGTTCTACTTTCCTCCCACTCACCTCTTTCGAGAGAAACTCCTTCTCTAGAAAAACTCCGAATTTAGCAACAAAAGTCTTGCCTTCGGATTTGTGATAGAAGGTGTACCCAACAGTCTCCTTTGGGTATCCTATGAAGACATATTTCTCCGATTTGGGTTTGAGCTTATTAGGATGAAACTTTTTCATATAAGCATCACAACCCCAAACTTTAAGAAACGACAATTTTGGTTTCTTGCCAAACCACAGTTCAGATTGTGTCGTCTCAACGGACTTAGACGGTGCCCTATTTAACGTGAATGCAGCTGTCTCTAATGCATAACCCCAAAACGATAGTGGTAGATCGGTAAGAGACATCATAGATCGCACCATATCTAATAAAGTACGGTTATGACATTCGGACACACCATTATGCTGTGGTGTTCCAGGTGGCATGAGTTTGTGAAACTATTCCACATTGTTTTAATTGAAGACCAAACTCGTAACTCAAATATTTTACTTCTGCGATCATATCGTAGAAACTTTCATTTTTGTTACGATGATTCTCCACTTCACTCTGAAATTCTTTGAACTTTTCAAATGTTTCAGACCTTTGTTTCATCAAGTAGATATACTCATATCTGCTCAAATCATCTGTGAAGATCAAAAAATAATGATACCTATCGCGAGCCTCAATATTCATCGGACCACATACATCAGTATGTATGATTTCCAACAAATCTGTTGCTCGCTCCATTGTTCCGAAGAACAGAGTCTTAGTCATCTTGCCCATGAGGCATGGTTCGCAAGCATCAACTGATTCATAATCAAGTGATTCCAAAAGCCCATCAGCATGGAGTTTCTTCATGCGCTTTACACCAATATGACCTAAACGGCAGTGCTACAAATAAGTTGCACTATCATTATTAACTTTGCATCTTTTGGTTTCAATATTATGATTGTGTGTATCACTACGATCGAGATCCAATGAACTATTTTCATTGGGTGTGTAACCATATAAGGTTTTATTCATGTAAACAGAACAACAATTTATTCTCTTACTTAAATGAATAACCGTATTACAATAAACATGATCAAATCATATTCATGCTCAACGTAAACACCAAATAACACTTATTTAGGTTCAACACTAATCCCGAATTTGTAGGGAGTGTGCGATGATGATCATATCAATCTTGGAACCACTTCCAACACACATCGTCACTTCACCCTTAACTAGTCTTTGTTTATTCTGCAACTCCTGTTTCGAGTTACTAATCTTAGCAACTGAACTAGTATCAAATACTGAGGGGTTGCTATAAACACTAGTAAAGTACACATCAATAACATGTATATCAAATATACTTATGTTCACTTTGCCATCCTTCTTATCTGCCAATCACTTGGGGTAGTTCCGCTTCCAGTGACCAGTCCCTTTGCAGTACAAACACTTAGTCTCAGGCTTAGGACCAGACTTGGGCTTCTTCACTTGAGCAGCAACTTGCTTGTTGTTCTTCTTGAAGTTCCCCTTCTTCCCTCTGCCCTTTTCTTGAAACTAGTGGTCTTGTCTACCATCAACACTTGATGTTTTTCTCGATTTCTACCTTTGTCAATTTCCGCATTACGAAGAGCTTGGGAATAGTTTCCGTTATCTCTTGCATATCATAGTCTCCTGCTGGATTGATACCTTGGTTCTCAAAACTGAGGGAAATACTTACGCTACTTTGCTGCATCACCCTTTCCTCTTCAAGGGAAAACCAACACAGTGCTCAAGAGGTAGCAGCCCACCACAATGAATACTCTCCAAGTAATGCAGGCCCTCTAGACATATACGACCTGATGTATGTACGACAGCAACCTCAGGAAACGGTCCATCACTTTTGGGCCAAGTTTCTACTTGTCAAAAACAAGATTAAATATTGTTGCGACGATGATGTGTTCTTGGTTTTTCATCACAATGGCACCAATGAGGGAATTCGGAAAGCCCTCGACCGCCGCCGCATACAGAGTTTCACGAAACCATCACACGTAGTACGGAAGTACTGCATGATGGAAAGCACATGGAAGGCCTAGAAAACCCAATTGGAACCTGCTGCCTTTAAGGAGTGTATTGCCCGGGGAAAATGGGTACACCCTTACGAGGCATCCGACCACAAGTCCGTCGGCAAGAAAAACAAACCCTTTATGGGATACAGATCAATTTTTGACAAACTCCTCAACAAACCATGTCAGATATATGTGATGCCGAGAGCGAAACCAACCCACAACCTTCAGGAATGTTGGTTACTCCGGTAAGTGGCTAAAAGTGGAGAGGCTATCCTCATCACCGCTACTTCGGAGGATGATGATCTCAACGTCTTCACGGTCTTTGAGACCTTCTCATCAAATAATCGGCGCAAAAGGGCACTCTGCGACCTTGCCGAAATTAACCAAGTAACTGCAATGAGCCCATGGAATGACACGGCAATAACTTTCACCGTGGAAGACGAACCAAGGGCTCGATCAGTCCGAGCACCCGCCGCCTTGGTCTTAAACCCAATTGTGGATGGCTTTCGACTCACCAAAGTGCTCATGGATGGCGGTAGTGGACTTAACCTCATCTACGAGGACACGCTCGACAAAATGCATATTGACAGAGCTCGCATCAAGCAAAGCAGTACCACCTTTCCAGGAATCATCCCCAGTCGAGGAGCACGATGTTCGGGGAAAATTAAACTTGATGTAGTATTCGGCATGCCTGAGAATTACAGGTCCGAAGAGTTGCTCTTCCACGTGGCCCCCTTTAATAGCGGATGTCACGTCCTTTTGGGGTGGGACGCCTTCTCATGCTTCCAAGTTGTACCCCATTACAGGTACATGAAGATTAAAATGTCAGGGCCCAATGGAATAATCACAGTTACAAGTGATCCGGATAAAGCACTCCGCGCCGAAAACAAAACTACATCCTTAGCCCTTGAGGCTCTCTCTGAAGCCCTTGCAACCGAAGAACTTACCACCCTGCGATCCACGGTGGACAAGGATGATGTGATTCTTGATAAGAGACCCAAGTCCACCTCTTTCAAACTAGCAGATGAAATAGTAAAATTCCAAGTGCACCCGACGGATCCTAACAAAACAGTGTCCATTGGAGCACAACTGGATCCGACGGTCGATGGTGCCCTACGAGCGTTCCTGCATGAAAATTGGGATATCTTTGCCTGGCACCCTTCGGACATGCCCGGGATCCCATGCAGACTAGCCGAACACAGCCTCAACATAATCAAGGGGTTCAAACCGGTCAAACAAACGTTGCGGCAATTTTCCAAACCCAAACCACAAATTATGGGGGAGGAGCTAGCCAAACTACTCAAAGCCGGGTTCACCAGAGAAATCAAACACCCAGATTGGCTAGCCAACTTGGTCATGGTGCCGAAGAAGGAGAAGTCTTGGCGCCTTTGTGTCGACTTCAAAGACCTCAATAAGGCTTTCCCCAAAGACCCTTTCCTATTGCCCCGCATTGACCAAATCATTGACGCAACTATGGGACATGACTCATTGTGTTTCCTCGATGCTTACTCCGGATACCATCAGATTAAAATGAAGGAATCCGACTAGGCCGCAACGGTGTTTATTACCCCGTACGGGCCTTTCTGTTTCAACACTATGCCTTTTGGGCTTAAAGACGCTGGTGCCACTTACCAACGCATGATTCAAACATGTTTGGAAAAACAAATCGGCAAGATAGTGGAAGCATGTGTGGACGACGTAGTCATTAAGACTAAACATGTCAAATCATTGGTGGACGATCTCCGCCTTACATTTGACAACCTCTGAACATATGACATACGGTTCAATCCAGAAAAAATGTGTTTTCGGCGTTACAGACGAAAAGCTGCTAGGGTTTAATAGAGGAATTGAAGCGAACCCAGCCAAAATCCGAGCCTTGTCACAATTGGCCATACCAACAGACTTAAAGCAGGTCCAAAAACTAGCCGGGTGCATGGCAGCGTTAAGCCGCTTCATCTCCAGATTAGGAGAAAAAGCATTGCCACTTTATAGACTGCTTATACACACCAACAACTTCAAGTGGACGGATGCGGCTACAGCCGAATTGGAAGAAATAAAAATCTTATTGGCAGGCAACCCAATCCTAGCCGCCCCAAGTGTTGGCGAGCCTATGTTGCTTTATATATCCGCAACTCACCAGGTAATGAGCATTGTACTCGTCGCCGAGCGAGGGGACGAGGGACATAAATTCCTCATCTAGAAATGAGTGTATTGCATATCAGAGGTCCTTACACCATGCAAATCCCAATACGCTCACTACCAAAAATTAGCTTACGTGGTCTTTATGGCATCCCGAAAACTTTGGCACTATTTTCAAGAGTGTTCGATCACGGTGGCATCCGAAGTACCACTCAATGACATTATAAACAACAGGGATGCCACCAGCCGCATAGCTAAATGGGCCATTGAGCTCTTGCCATTTGAAACAACATACAAGCCGCACTGAGCTATTAAACCTCAGGTGTTGGCCGATTTCGTCGCTGAGTGGATGGAAGTCGATCTCCCTAAAGAGTACAGTTCATACTCCAACTGGATCATGTACTTCGACGGCTCTAAAATGCTAGCCGGACTGGGGGTTGTTGTCATCTTGAAATCCCCTATGGGGGACACGGTCTGCTATGTGCTGCAAATCATGTATACTGACTCCAATAATGCAGCTGAATATGAGGCACTGCTACATGGTCTCCGAATGGTTGTCTCCATGGGCATACAACGCCTAGAGGTGCGCGGTGATTCAAACCTTGCAATATCCTAGATAAATGGAGAGTTCGATGCAAAAGATCAAAAAATGGCGGTGTATCAAAACGCCATATTAAAAATATTAGCTCGATTCGAGGGGCTTGAGTTTCATCACATTGCTTGAGACAGTAACCAGGCAGCAGACATCCTTGCTCGAATGGGCGCCAAGCGCGACCCCATCCTGCCCAATACCTTTGTGGACAGGCTCTTCAAGCCATCCGTGGTGTGCAGGATGAGAGTGGAAACACTAGTCCGAACCTGACCATGCCCCCAGCAGCCGAACACAATACGGATATCATCAGGGGTTCGGTTACCGAAATAACACCCTCTGCCCATGAAATCCTGGCCGTTATTGCTCCATGGACCGAGCCCTTCCTGGCCTACCTTAATAGGCAGGCACTTCCTGATGATCAAAATGAGGCCTGTCGCATAGTTTGAAGTTCTAAAGCCTATAAAGTTCATGAAGGTGAACTGTACAAGAAAAGCACTACTGGAGTCCTTAGGTGCATCTCTGAAGAGGAAGAACGACAACTACTGGGTGAAATACATGCTGGTCTAGGCGGCCATCACGCCGCAACTCAGCCCCCCGTAAGCAAGGCCTTCTGGACAGGTTTCTTCTGGCCAAACCCTTGTGCAACGCTGCGTGGGATGCCAACTTTTCGCCAATCAAAATCGTATGCCTCCCACTGCCTTAAGAACAATCCCCATCACTTGGTCTTTCGCTGTCTGGGGGTGCTACCTCTTGAGCATGCGTTGGTTTTCCCTTGAAAAGGAAAGGGTGATGCAACAATGTGGCGTAAGTATTTCCCTCAGTTTTGAGAACCAAGGTATCAATCCAATAGGAGATAACGCACAAGTCACCTAGTACCTGCACAAACAATCAAGAACCTTGCAACCAACGTGATAAAGGGGTTGTCAATCCCTTCATGGTCACTCGCAAAAGTGAGATATAATAGAGATAGTAAAGTAAATATTTTTGGTATTTTTGTTGTATAGATTGGAAAGTAAAGATTGCAAAATAGTAAACGAGATGCGATGTAAATAAAAGAGATGCAATATAATAAGAAAGAGACCCGGGGGCCATAGGTTCACTAGTGGCTTCTCTCAAGATAGCATGTATTGCGTGAAGGAAATATGCCCTAGAGGCAATAATAAAGTTATTATTTATTTCCTTATATCATGATAAATGTTTATTATTCATGCTAGAATTGTATTAACCGGAAACTTAGTACATGTGTGAATACATAGACAAACAGAGTGTCACTAGTATGCCTCTACTTGACTAGCTCGTTGAATCAAAGATGGTTAAGTTTCCTAGCCATAGACATGAGTTATCATTTGATTAACGGGATCACATCATTAGAGAATGATGTGATTGACTTGACCCATTCCGTTAGCTTAGCACGATGATCATTTAGTTTGTTGCTATTGTTTTCTTCATAACTTATACATGTTCCTATGACTATGAGATTATGCAACTCCCGATTACCGGAGGAACACTTTGTGTGCTACCAAACGTCACAACGTAACTGGGTGATTATAAAGGTGCTCTACAAGTGTCTCCGATGGTACTTGTTGAGTTGGCATAGATCGAGATTAGGATTTGTCACTCTGATTGTCGGAGAGGTATCTCTGGGCCCTCTCGGTAATGCACATCACTATAAGCCTTGCAAGCAATGCAACTAATGAGTTAGTTGCTGGATAGTGCATTATGGAACGAGTAAAGAGACTTGCTGGTAACGAGATTGAACTAGGTATGAGGATACCAACGATCGAATCTCGGGCAAGTAACATACCGAGATAATCTAGTGCACAAAACTCACTAGCAATTGGTTCATCATAATTGGATCTCTTAAAAAGATTAGCAAGCAGATGAGGATCCATAGATCTTAGGTTCTCTGTTTAGCAATAAATAAACAATTATTCCAACCAAACGAGCAAACGAGCCAAGTAGGACACTAAAGCAAATGGAAAGGCGGACAGAAGAAGGGCGAATAAAACGGCAAGGGTGAAGTGGGGGAGAGGAAAACGAGAGGCAAATGGCAAATAATGTAATGCGAGGGATAAGAGTTTGTGATGGGTACTAGGTATGTCTTGACTTGTGCGTAGACTCCCCAGCAACGGCGCCAGAAATGACTCGTTGTCAGGAGTCAAATCTTGACTTGACTTGGCATGAATCTCCCCGGCAACGGCGCCAGAAATCCTTCTTGCTACCTCTTGAGCACTGTGTTGGTTTTCCCTTGAAGAGGAAAGGGATGCAGTAAAGTAGCGTAAGTATTTCCCTCAGTTTTTGAGAACCAAGGTATCAATCCATTAGGAGATCACGTTCAAGTCCCACGCACCTACACAAACAAATAAGAACCTCGCAACCAACGTGATAAAGGGGTTGTCAATCCCTTCACGGTCACTTACGAGAGTGAGATCTGATAGATATGATAAGATAATATTTTTGGTATTTTTATGATAAAGAGAAATAAAGATGCAAAGTAAAATAAACGGCAATAGAAATAACTAAGTATTGGAAGATTAATATGATGGAAGATAGACTCGAGGGCCATAGGTTTCACTAGTGGCTTCTCTCAAGAGCATAAGTATTACGGTGGGTAAACGAATTACTGTCGAGCAATTGATAGAATTGAGCATAGTTATGAGAATATCTAGGTATGATCATGTATATAGGCATCACGTCCATGAGAAGTAAACCGAAACAATTCTGCATCTACTACTATTACTCCACACGTCGCCCGCTATCCAGCATGCATCTAGAGTATTAAGTTCATAAGAACAGAGTAATGCTTTAAGGAAGATGACATGATGTAGAGGGATAAACTCATGCAATATGATATAAACCCCATCTTTTTATCCTCGATGGCAACAATACAATACGTGTCGTTTCCCTTTCTGTCACTGGGACCGAGCACCGCAAGATTGAACCCAAAGCTAAGCACTTCTCCCATTGCAAGAAAGATCAATCTAGTAGGCCAAAACAAACTGATAATTCGAAGAGACTTGCAAAGATAAACCAATCATACATAAAAGAATTCAGAGGAGATTCAAATATTGTTCATAGATAAACTTGATCATAAACCCACAATTCATCGGATCTCGACAAACACACCGCAAAATAAGATTACATAGAATAGATCTCCAAGAAGACCGAGGAGAACTTTATATTGAGATCCAAAGAGAGAGAAGAAGCCATCTAGCTAATAACTATGGACCCGAAGGTCTAAAGTAAACTACTCACACATCACGAGAGAGGCCATGGAGTTGATGTAGAGGCCCTCCGTGGTCAATGCCCCCTCTGGTGGAGCTCCGGAAAAGGCCCCGATATGGGATCTCTCGGGTACAGAAGGTTGCGGCAGTGGAATTAGGTTTTCGTGGTGCTCCTGGATGTTTGGGGGGTACGTGTATATATATAGGGGGGAAGAAGTACATTAGTGGAGCAACGAGGGGCCCATGAGGGTGGAGGGCGCGCCCCCTGCTTATATTAAAGTTGAAGAAAAGACTATCACTTATAATGTTGATCCTATTGTTCCTACTGCTTATATTAAGAAACCACCTTTTCCTGTTAGAATAAAGGATCATGCTAAAGCTTCAACTGTGGTTCGTAAGAGTAATACTAGAACACCTACACCCTCTGAGCAAATTAAAGTTGAACCTAGTATTGTTGTGGTTAATGATCTATTGGTCGATAATATTGATGGGCATGTTATTTACTTCTGTGATGAAGCTACTAGAATTGCTAGACCCGATACTAAAGATAAACATAGACCTATTGTTGGCATGCCTGTTGTTTCTGTTAAAATATGAGATCACTATTATCATGGCTTATGTGATATGGGAGCTAGTGCGAGTGCAATAACTCATACCTTATATAAATAAATTATGCATGATATTGCACCTACTGAGATAGAAGATATTGATGTTACTATTAAGCTTGCCAATAGAGATACTATTTCACCAGTTGGGGTTGTTAGAGATGTTGAAGTCTTGTGTGGGAAAGTTAAATATACTGCTGATTTTCTTGTTCTTGGTTCCCCACAAGATGAATTTTGTCCCATTATATTTGGTAGACCCTTCTTGAATACTGTTAATGCTAAGATAGAATGCAAAAAGGATATTGTTTTTGTTGGTTTAGGGGATATGTCTCATGATTTTAATTTTGCTAAATTTTGTAGACAACCCCATGATAAAGAATTGCCTAGCAGTAAAGATGAAATTATTGGTCTTGCTTCTATTGTCGTGCCTCCTAATGATCCTTTAGAACAATATTTGCTAGACCATGAAAATGATATGTTTATGAATGAAAGAAGGGAAATAGATGAAGTATTCTTTAAATAGGGACCTATTTTGAGACACAACTTGCCTTTTGAAATTCTAGGGGATCCTCCTCCACCCAAGGGTGATCCCGTATTTGAGCTTAAACCATTACCTGAAACTCTTAAATATGCTTAACTTGATGAAAAGAAGATATATCTGTCATTATTAGTGCTAACCTTTTAGAGCAGGAAGAAGAGAAATTATTGAAAACTCTGAAGAAGCACCATGTTGCTATTGGATATACTCTTGATGATCTTAAGGGCCTTAGTCCCACTCTATGCCAGCACAAAATAAAATTGGAGAAAGACGCTAAACCGGTTGTTGATCACCAATGACGGTTAAATCCTAAGATGAAAGAAGTGGTAAGAAATGAAATACTAAAGCTTCTGGAGGCAGGTATAATTTATCCTGTTGCCGATAGTCAGTGGGTAAGTCATGTCAATTGCCTCCCTAAGAAGGGAGGTATTACTGTTGTTCCTAATGATAAAGATGAATTGATCCCACAAAGAATTGTTACAGGTTATAGAATGGTAATTGATTTCCCAAATTAAATAAAGCTACTAGAAAGGATCATTACCCTTTACCTTTTATTGATCAAATGCTAGAAAGATTATCCAAACATACACATTTTTGCTTTCTAGATGGTTATTCTGGTTAAAGACCACTTTTACTTACCCTTTCGATACCTTTGCTTATAGACGTATGCCTTTTGGTTTATGTAATGCACCTACTACCTTTCAAAGATGTATGACTGCTATATTCTCTGACTTTTGTGAAAAGATTGTTGAGGTTTCCATGGATGATTTCGCCGTGTAAGGAACTTCTTTTGATGATTGCTTAAGCAACCTTGATCGAGTTTTGCAGAGATGTGAAGAAACTAATATTGTCTTGAATTAGGAGAAGTGCCACTTTATGGTCAATGAAGGTATTGTCTCGGGGCATAAAGTTTCTGAAAGAGGTATTGAAGTTGATAAAGCTAAAGTTGATGCTATTGAAAAGATGTCGTGTCCTAAGGACATTAAAGGTATAAGAAGTTTCCTTGGTCATGCCGGTTTTTATATGAGGTTCATTAAAGACTTCTCAAAAATTTCTAGGCATCTGACTAATATCTTACAAAAAGATGTTCCTTTTGTCTTTGATGATGATTGTGTAGAAGCGTTTGAAATACTTAAGAAAGCCTTGATTTCTGCACCTATTGTTCAGCCACCTAATTGGAATTTACCCTTTGAAATTATGAGTGATGCTAGTGATTATGCTGTAGGTGTTGTTCTAGGACAAAGAGTTAATAAGAAATTAAATGTTATCCAATATGCTAGTAAAACTCTAGACAGTGCCCAGAGAAATTATGCTACTACTGAAAAAGAATTTTTAGCAGTTGTATTTGCTTGTGATAAGTTCAGACCTTATATTGTTGATTCTAAAGTAACTATTCACACTAATCATGCTACTATTAAATACCTTATGGAAAAGAAAGATGCTAAACCTAGACTTATTAGATGGGTTCTCTTGCTACAAGAATTTGATTTACATATTATTAATAGAAAGGGAGTTGAGAACCCCGTTGCAGACAACTTGTCTAGGTTAGAAAATGTTCTTGATGACCCACTACCTATAGATGATAGCTTTCCTAATGAACAATTAGCTGTCATAAATGCTTCTCGTACTGCTCCATGGTATGTTGATTATGCTAATTATATTGTTGCTAAATTTATACCACCTAGTTTCACATACCAACAAAAGAAAAAGTTTTTCTATGATTTAAGACATTACTTCTGGGATGACCCACACCTTTATAAATAAGGAGTAGATGGTGTTATTAGACATTGTGTACCTGAGCATGAACAGGAACAAATCCTACGCAAGTTTCACTCCGGGGCTTATGGAGGACACCACACTGGAGATAGAACTGCACATAAGGTATTGCAATCCAGTTTTTATTGGCCTACTCTTTTCAAGGATGCTCGTAAGTTTGTCTTGTGATGAATGTCAAAGAATTGGTAATATTAGTAGACGTCAAGAAATGCCTATGACTTATTCACTTGTTATTGAACCATTTGATGTTTGGGGCTTTGATTATATGGGACCGTTTCCTTCCTCTAATGGGTATACACATATTTTAGTTGTTGTTGATTACGTTACTAAGTGGGTAGAAGCTATTCCAACTAGTAGTGCTGATCATAACACCTCTATTAAGATGCTTAAAGAAGTCATTTTTTCGAGGTTTGGAGTCCCTAGATACTTAATAACTCATGGTGGTTCACATTTTAGTCATGGTGCCTTTCGTAAAATGCTTGCTAAGTATGATGTTAATCATAGAATTGCATCTCCATACCACCCACAGTCTAGTGGTCAAGTAGAACTGGGTAATAGAGAGCTTAAATTAATTTTGCAAAAAGTTGTTAATAGGCCTAGAAAGAATAGGTCCAAGAAACTTGATGATGCATTATGGGCCTATAGAACCGCATATAAAAATCCTATGGGTATGTCTCCGTATAAAATGGTTTATGGAAAAGCGTGTCACTTACCTCTCGAACTAGAACATAAGGCATATTGGGCCATTAAAGAGCTCAATTATGATTTCAAACTTGCCGGTGAGAAGAGACTATTTGACATTAGCTCACTTAATGAGTGGAGAACCTAGGCCTATGAGAATGCCAAACTGTTTAAAGAAAAAGTTAAAAGATGGCATGACAAAAGGATACAAAAACGTGAGTTTAATGTAGGTGACTATGTTCTGTTATAAAACTCTCGTTTTAGATTTTTTGCGGGAAAACTTCTCTCTAAATGGGAAGGTCCTTACGTTATCGAGGAGGTCTATCGTTCCGGTGCCATAAAAATCAACAACTTCGAAGGCACAAATCCGAGGGTGGTGAACGGTCAAAGAATCAAACATTATATCTCAGGTAATCCCATAAATGTTGAAACCAATGTTATTGATACCGTAACCCCGAAGGAGTACATAACAGATACTTTCCAGAACGTTTCAGACTCCGAAAAGGAATAGGTATGTGGTACGACAAGTAAACCGACTCCAAAACAGTTCTAATCGCAATTTTTCTCCGTTTTTGAATATTTGAGAAAATAGGAAAATAAGAAGTAGTCCAGAAAGGACACAAAGCGTCCACGAGGGTGGAGGGCGCGCCCTACGCCCCTGGGCGCACCCCCTACCTCGTGGGCACCTCGTGTGCCCTTCGGACTCCGTTTTCTTGCACAAAACTTCTTTTGGTCGGTAAAAAATTCATTATATAATCTCCCGAAGGTTTTGACCATCGTACCACGCAAATATATCATGTTTTTGTTTTGAGCTATTTTCTACCAGAGTTTCAAGGCCAGGCATCATGTCGTCCCCCTCCTCCAACGACGCGGGCAACGATGCTTGGCTAATGAAGATAGAGATGAAGAGAGAAGAACTTGGGGAGATAAACAAGGGTGATAGGATCAAGAAGGCCGAGGAGGATCAAGCTCCGGCAGCAGAAGAAGAAGACATACTTCAACATCACTACAATCTTCTTACCCCTACTGAAATTGAAGATTTTAAGATGATTGAAATAGTTCGGGTGCAGAACAACTATCTAACTCGTGAAAATATTCTGTTGCAAGAGCATATCACCGCACTCAAGGGCATTATTCGTAAATTGGAGCACCTCCTACACTCGATGTTGGACGACAAGCCTACGTCATCAAAAACTCCATCATCACCACCTCCGAAGAAAGAGACATAAATACATGGGTATGGGAACTCCCCTTGGCAACTGCCAAGCTTGGGGGGAGTGCTCCGGTATCATATCACCATCACACTTCTATCTTTACCATTTTTCTTAGTTCGATCCTTTTGGTTATATCTTGATCTAGTAGAATAAAGTTTAGTATGATCTAGCTTTGAGTTTTGTGTTGATCCTTATCTATGTTGTCGACTCCGTGAGCTATATATAATAAATATTAGTTTTGAGTCAAGGGCTTGGTTATCTTGTTATGATCTTAAGAGAATAAAAGAAGAGAAAAAAAGAGGGAAAGAAAGAATAAAAAGAAATAAAGAGATCATATTGATCTTATGGAGAGTAATGACTTCACATATAAAGAGTATGATGAATAAAATTTGTTGATAGTTGACAAACAAAGTTTTGGTCATCGTTGCAATTAATATGAAGTGATAAAGAAAGAGAGGTTTTCACATATAAATATACTATCTTGGACATCTTTTATGATTGTGAGCACTCATTAAAATATGACATGCTAAAAAGTTAATGTTGGACAAGGAAGACAACGTAATGGGCTATGTTTGCTTATATTCGAAATAAATTATATTGTCATGGATCATCAAACATGTTGAGCTTGCCTTTCCCCCTCATGCTAACCAAATTCTTTGCACCAAGTAGAGATACTACTTGTGCTTCCAAATATCCTCAAACCCAGTTTTGCCATGAGAGTCCACCATATCTACCTATGGATTGAGTAAGATCCTTCAAGTAAGTTGTCATTGTTGCAAGCAATAAAAATTTCTCTCTAAATATGTATGATCTATTAGTGTGGAGAAAATAAGCTTTATACGAGCTTGTGATATGGAATAAATAAAAGCGACGGCTACATAATAAAGGTCCTTATCACAAGTGGCAATATAAAGTGATGTTCTTTTGCATTAAGATTCCGTACATCCAACCATAAAAGCACATGACAACCTCTGCTTCCCTCTGCGAAGGGCCTATCTTTTATTTTTGTCCTATATCTTATACAAGAGTCATGGTGATCTTCACCTTTCCTTTTTACATTTTGTCCTTTGGCAAGCACTGTGTGTTGGAAAGATCCTGATATATATATAGCTAATTAGATGTGGGTTTTCATAAACTATTATTGTTGACATTACCCTTGAGGTAAAGGGTTGGGAGGCAAAACAATAAGCCCCTATCTTTCTTTGTATCCGATTAAACCTTCATACCCATAAGTATTGCGTGAGTGTTAGCAATTGTGAAAGACTAAATGATAGTTGAGTATGTGGACTTGCTGAAAAGCTCTTATATCGACTCTTACTGATGTTATGATAAATTGCAATTGCTTCAATGACTGAGGTTATAGTTTGCTAGCTTTCAATGAAGTTTTTGATTCATACTTTACATTGTGAATAGATTGTTACTTTAGCATAAGAAATCATATGACAACATATATATATGTTGTTGTTCTAAGAATGATCATGATGCCCTCATGTCCGTATTTTATTTTATCGACACCTCTATCTCTAAACATGTGGACATATTTTTCGATATCGGCTTCCGCTTGAGGACAAGCGAGGTCTAAGCTTGGGGGAGTTGATACGTCCATTTTCATCATGCTTTTATATCGATATTTATTGCATTATGGGCTATTATTACACATTATGTCACAATACTTATGCCTTTTCTCTCTTATTTTACAAGGTTTACATGAAGAGGGAGAATGCCGGCAGCTGGAATTCTGGGCTGGAAAAGGAGCAAATATTAGAGACCTATTCTGCACAACTCCAAAAGTCCTGAAACTCCATGAAAGTCGGTTTTGGAATATATTGAAAATATTGGGCAAAGAAAGCACCAGAGGGGGGCCAACCACCGTCCACGGGGGTGGGGGCGAGCCCTACCCCCTGGGCACGCCCCCTACCTCGTGGGCCACTTGGCAGGCCCCCGATGCCCATCTTCTGGTATAAGGTGTTTTTTTCCCTGGAAACAATCAGAAGGAAGCTTTTGAGACGAAGCGCCGCTGTCTCGAGGCGGAACCAATCTAGGGCTCCGGCGGAGCTGTTCTGTCTGGGAAACATTACTCCGGGAGGGGGAAATCGTCACCATCAATCCTCTCATCGGGAGGGGGTCAATCTCCATCAACATCTTCACCAGCACCATCTCCTCTCAAACCCTAGTTCATCTTCTGTATCCGATCTTTGTCTCAAAACATCAGATTGGTACCTGTGGGTTGCTAGTAGTGTTGATTACTCCTTGTAGTTGATGCTAGTTGGTTTATTCGGTGGAAGATTATATGTTCAGATCCTTTATGCATATTAATACCCCTCTGATTATGAACATGAATATTATTTGTGAGTAGTTACGTTTGTTCCTGAGGACATGGGAGAAGTCTTGCTATAAGTAGTCATGTGAATTTGGCATTCGTTCGATATTTTGATGACATGTATGTTGTCTTTCCTCTAGTGGTGTTATGTGAACGTCAACTACATGACACTTCACCATTGTTTGGGCCTAGGGGAAGGCATTGGGAAGTAATAAGTAAATGATGGGTTGCTAGAGTGACAAAAGCTTAAACCCTAGTTTATGTGTTGCTTCGTTAGGGGCTGATTTGGATCCATATGTTTCATGCTATGGTTAGGTTTACCTTAATTCTTCTTTCGTACTTGCGGATGCTTGCGAGAGGGGTTAATCATAAGTGAGATGCTTGTCCAAGGAAGGGCAGTACCCAAGCACCGGTCCACCCACATATCAAATTATCAAAGTAATGAACGCGAATCATATGAGCATGATGAAAACTAGCTTGACGATAATTCCCATGTGTCCTCGGGAGCACTTTCCTTTATATAAGAGTTTGTCCAGGCTTGTCCTTTGCTAGAAAAAGGATTGGGCCACCTTGCTGCACCTTGTTTACTTTTGTTACTTGTTACCCGTTACGAATTACCTTATCACAAAACTATCTGTAACCGATAATTTCAGTGCTTGGAGAGAATACCTTACTGAAAACTGCTTGTCATTTCCTTCTGCTCCTCGTTGGGTTCGACACTCTTACTTATCGAAAGGACTACGATAGATCCCCTATACTTGTGGTTCATCACTACCTCTTGAGCATGCGTTGGTTTTCCCTTGAAGAGGAAAGGGTGATGCAACAAAGTAGCGTAAGTATTTCCCTTAGTTTTGAGAACCAAGGTATCAATCCAGTAGGCGACAACGCACAAGTCACCTAGTACCTGCACAAACAATCAAGAACCTTGCAACCAACGCAATAAAGGGGTTGTCAATCCCTTTACGGTCACTCGCAAAAGTGGGATCTAATAAAGATAGTAAAGTAAATATTTTTGGTATTTTTGTTTTATAGATTGGAAAGTAAAGATTGCAAAATACTAAACGAGATGCGATGTAAATAAAAAAGATGCAATATAATAAGAAAGAGACCCAGGGGCCATAGGTTTCACTAGTGGCTTCTCTCAAGATAGCATGTATTACGGTGGGTGAACAAATTACTGCCGAGCAATTGATAGAAAAGCGCATAGTTATGAGAATATCTAGGCATTGATCATGAATATAGGCATCATGTTCGTGTCAAGTAGATCGAAATGATTCTGCATCTACTACTATTACTCCACACATCGACCACTATCCAGCATGCATCTAGAGTATTAAGTTCATAAGAACAGAGTAACGCTTTAAGCAAGATGACATGATGTATAGGGATAAATTCAAACAATATGATATAAACCCCATCTTGTTATCCTCGATGGCAACAATACAATATGTGCCTTGCTGCCCCTACTGTCACTGGGAAAGGACACCGCAAGATTGAACCCAAAGCTAAGCACTTCTCCCATTGCAAGAAAGATCGATCTAGTAGGCCAAACTAAACCGATAATTCAAAGAGACTTGCAAAGATATCAAATCATGCATATAAGAATTAAGAGAAGAACCAAATAATATTCATATATAATCTTGTTCATAAACCCACAATTCATCGAATCTCGGCAAACACACCGCAAAAGAGTATTACATCGAATAGGTCTCCAAGAACATGGAGGAGAACTTTGTATTGAGAATCAAAGAGAGAGAAGAAGCCATCTAACTAATAACTATGGACCCGAAGGTCTGTGGTAAACTACTCACGCTTCATCGGGGAGGCTATGGTGTTTATGTAGAATCCCTCCGTGATTGATTCTCCCTCTGATAGATCTCCGGAAAAGGCCCCAAGATGGGATCTCACGGGTACAGAAGGTTGCGGCGGTGGAAAAGTGGTTTCGTGGCTCTCTGCGATCGATCTAGGGTATAAGAGTATATATAGGCAGAAGAAGTACATCGGTGGAGGTACGAGGGGCCCACGAGGGTGGGGGCGCGCCCTCCTGCCTCGTGGCCGCCTCGTGGCGTTCCAGACTTCAACTCCAAGTCATCTGGTTTGCTTTCGGTCCAAGAAAGATCATCGTGAAGGTTTCATTCCGTTTGGTATTCCTTTTCTGCGAAACTCTAAAATAGGAAAAAAAACTGGCACTGGGCCTCCGGTTAATAGGTTAGTCTCAAAAATAATATAAAAGAGCATATTAAAGCCCATTAAACATCCAAAACAGATAATATAATAGCATGGAACAATAAAAAATTATAGATACGTTGGAGACGTATCATGGGGCTAGATATGGTCGTACCCCTTAAAGAGTGAAGCCACAAGAAGAAATATTTACTGGTTATGGTGGATAAATTCAGTAAGTGGATAGAGGCCAAACCAGTAAAAACGGCTGAAGCAGGGCCAGTGATTGACTTTATATCTGGTGTGGTACATCATTGTGGTTTCCCGCACAGCATCATCACTGATAATGGCTCCAATTTCATAGCCGATGAGGTGAAAAGCTGGTGCGCCAACTTGGGCATTAAACTCAACTATGCATCCGTCTACCACCCTCAAACAAATGGTCAGGTTGAACGGGCTAATCGCCTAATAATGAGCGGCATCAAACCCAGACTAATGCGCTCCCTACAGGAGTCAGATAAGCACTGGGTTGAGGAACTTGATTCCGTACTCTCGGGGCCGTGGACTACACCTAATCGAATGATCGGATACAAACCTTTTTTCATGGTGTACAACGCAGAAGCTGACTTGCCCTGCGACATTAATCATGACTCGCCTCGAGTGTGCATGTACGAAGAGAGAGAAGTCGAGCTCGATCGGCAGCACAACCTAGACGGCCTTGAAGAGGAGCGTGACATTGCATGAGCCCGTTCCGCATTTTATCAACAACAGGCTAGGTGATACCAAAATAGAGAAGTGCGAGCCAAGACTTATAATGTCGGCGAACTCGTTTTCCGCCTCCCAGAGAAGAAGAAGAATGATAAGCTCAAACCAAAATGGTAGGGCCCCTTCATCATAGATGAAGTTCTCATGGGAGGATCCTATCACCTTCATAATGCATCGGATAATCGCCTTGAGCCAAATCCATGGAACGCTGCTCGGCTCTGACGATTCTACGAATAGTTCGGCCGCATCCTTTTTGTTTTTTCTAGTTTCCTTTTTTCTCCTCTTCTTTTTTAGTTTCTCCTTTTTATAATCCTAGGGTATGTTCGGATCTGCCGAACTGTTAGGGGTACACATCTTTAAATGTATACACCCCACGATGACTGGGGGGCTTCTTTTATGAAGCTTATTACTAAAAGCTTATGGCTTACATTGTCTATGTCGTTTGTTATATACACCTCTTGCCATTATTTGCACCTCTATGACTTAAGTTTTTGCCAAGATGGGTTTCCTCGCTCATGTGTTTATACCCTACGTTCCCAATTGTTCGGCTAGGGTGTAAAGGGAGCACCTCTGCGATTGCTACAACCGGGTAATCCGGACCTGTACCTCAGATAGGTGAAGCCGAAAGCTAGTGTTCTTAAGAGAATAATTGGTCGGCAAGAAACGAAAGATTGCTTACGTTTTTTATAATTCTCCTCAAAACAATATGAGATAAGGCTCCCTCGTAATTTGGATCAAAGCCTAGGCCTGCATAATTCAACATGCCAACCCAAGGAAAGGAACCCCTAACGGAACTATTTTCCTTGGAAGATGTTTCTTACGTTAAATAAGTAATATAACATAACTCCTCGAACAAATTTTTGTCTGTTCGAGCAATATGACTGGATTGCCTGGTTTCCGGACATAATGAATGTCTTTTACGTTCCAACATGGTATCCGGAAAAAAAACCACCTTCTTGGTTCGGAGGTTGAAGCCGAAGGCCTGCGATGACAAATTTTGCTATGTTCAGTTGGAGATACGTTCGATGATAACAGTACATTGATACATTGAATTTGACGCCTACTCTTTGTCTATACCATCTATAAGACTGTCTAAACTACAGTCTTCTTACGAATATTTCGCCGCTATCATCACTTGGTCATATACCAAGTTCATGGGAATCTCTTTTCCATCTGGCCCCTAAGGTCCTACTCGGGCCATATGATTAGTATCGAGTCCGGTGTAGCGCATTTTCACCATCGCCCATGCCTCTTGTGCACCTTCCCGGCATGCGGACGCCTTCCATAGCTCGAAACGGCGTCGGGCACCTTTGAACAGGTTTGCCAACCCCTCCATACTTTCTGGAGGGGCATCGGATGGCCATAGGGCCTTAGCCATACTTCTCATAGCTTTCTGGGCCCGCTCATGCACCACGGACAGCTCCTTAAGCATGTCGCCTCGAAATCTGGATACTTCCTCTTCAGGCCGACCGGTTAACAGACCTGCAACAAAAGAGTTGTGACAATCCGAATTATGGGATACTATGCATCCTTTGGATGGTTCAAAAGATCATACCGAATATGCCGCCTTTCAACTTCTTATTCTCTTTTTTGCACGACCGATACCTGAGCCTTTAAGCTCTTTATCTCTTCGGCCTTCTTATCCTTCTCCTCCTCAAGCTTGTTCTTCTGATCAGTGGTCATTGTGGCTTTTTTTCATCTCCGCAAGCTCTGTGGTGGCGGCATTCAGCTTTGTCTGATTTGTTTTCAGCTCCTGGGATAGTGCGTTGTTTCTCCCACTGAGAACCTGCAGGTCATAACGATCCTTAAATTGGTTGGCCTAACCGCTTCGAGTCTCGAGGGCTACTAGCATATATCTATTAAATTTTCACAAACTATTACCTGCATATCCTTTGAAAACAATTGAGTAACTCTAGCAAGTCCATCCCGGGCAGCTCAGATATATGCGTCCACAGAGCTGAGGGCGGTGATTTCTTGTTTAGTAAAAACTAGAGCGTGCATGGCCTCTTTTAGTCGACGGTGATTCATCACACTCTTCACCTCGGAGTTCATGATGGATACGTCATCCGAATCCTCACGAAGGGGCGGATCCGGCACTGTATCATCTCTCGTTGATGAGCCTGGAGCCGGGTTAGCTGATACTTGGCTAGCGGTGTGTTTGCCCACCGTTTGCCGTGTGCTCCTCCTAAAATAATATAGAGGAGAAATTTAGCGATATGATCTCATGCTTAGGCATATATCAAAGGACATACCTCTTTGAAGAAGGAGGGAGCTCGACAGCGCTCCCGCTTTCCTTTCATTTTGAACGATCGCCCTGCGTAAAGGCTGCCTTCTTAGAGGCCGCTCTCGCCGGAGTGCGGCTTGCTGAGCGCCGATCCTGTGAAGCACATATTCAGTGTGATGGATAAGGTGCAAGTAGGGGTTTCATTTTTGGGAAACTTTCCAAGTACTTACAATGGAGAAAGGGTAAAGGCGGGGGTAGTCGGTTGTAATAGCCACTTCTGAGCCGTCAAGGCTCGCTTGATAAAATACTCCATCATCAAACTCTATGTATATATCTGGATCCTCACAGAAGCTGGGGTCTTCATGGAGAGCATAATCCTCTGGCTGTGGGGAGGGGCAATTAATGTTCTCGACCACCTTCCTCCATGACTACTTTAAGACAACAAGAATAATTTGATTAGCATGCCTCAATAAATGAGGAAGAACAAGTGCTGGTAGTCAAAGACTTAACCATTCGATGGGGTTGTACATGGAAAAGCCTTCCCAACAAGTTAAATGGAGAAAAACTTCTTTCTCCCCCTTATAAAGATTGGCCAAGATTATGGCCAGTTCGGCAAGGGTATCCGGGCCCTTGCGTCTGTAACGAGATGTGTCGTCCTCTCCGTTGTAACACCATAAAGGAGTCACTCTGGACTGGAGAGGCTAAATACATCGCTTTATCATGATGGCCATGACTTCGATTATCGAGAGCTCGGAATGAGCAATTAATCTGACTTTGCTGACCAACCTCTTCACTTCCGCACTGTCTTCCTCCTTGGGACTCCGGGGGCGCCAATTAAGGCGTTTCTTCAAAGGAGCACTGGATAACTCGGGGAGACCACGCCGAACTGGGTCCGGAACGGGAACGTCCTCAATGTAAAACAATTCCGAAGACCATTCTTGGGATACCTCCTTGGGAGTTCTGATAGGGTAACCCGATCCGGCTATACGCCATACATCGGCGCTGCCCACTTCAAATATGGAACCTCCTCGATGGCGAGGAACGAGGCAAAAGAACTTTCTCCATAGTTAAAAATGAGTCTCGCAACCCAGAAATAGTTCACAGAGAGCGAATAAACCCAAGATGTAAAGAATAGAACCTGGAGTGAGATTGTGCAGCCGGATCCCGTAGAACTACAACAGCCCCTGAGAAAGGGGTGGATCGGGAATCCTAAGCCCGCATAAGAAATGAGACGAAGCACACCCTCTCCTCCTTGTTGGGGTTCGGGAAATTCTCTGCTAGCACATCATTGCCGACTAAGGCCAATCCCGCTCGCACAGAGACTAGATCTGCGAAAGGGATATCCCTGCGTCTGAAGTCGATTTAGCTGAAGGTGAGATACTGAACAACTTCGCCAGTCACCCTCTTGAGGGCCATGAGGGCACGAAGATGAGCTAGGAGCGCTGGCCATGTTCTGAAGTTCCTCCGTGGCTGGCTCTAAGGATTTCTACGCGATGTGGATGGCATTTGGGGATCTAACCTCTTTATATAGACGCCATTCTTGCATGGTGAAGGGTTTATTTGTAAAAGTTATTGTTGTGGACCATTCACATTCGCCCGACGCGCGGAGATCGAGGCGACGATATAAAGGAATCTTAAAAGGCAGAACATGAAGGTTAGGACCAAACTATCGTCAGTCCGAAATATGGTGAAGAATCCGCCTTGCAAAGCCGAAGACATAAGCCGGATACTACATCGTCATTGAAGGCAAGTTCGGGGGCTACTGAGGGAGTCCTGGATTAGGGGGGTCCTCGGGTATTCGGCCTATTCGATATGGGCCGGATTGATGGGCCGTGAAGACAGATTGGGAGGTTATCCCCCGTGTCTGGGCAGGACTCCTATATGCATGGACGGCAAGTTTTTGTGTCCGGATGTATTACTCCCTTCCTCTGCAAGGCATATGTGGATACGAGGAGGGCTCACTTAAGAACTAAACATGGTTATGAGTTTCTGGTTAAGCTGTACAATGCGGTCAATCACTCCCATTTAATTAGGAAGCTCTCTGCAAGGCATATGGATTTGAGGAGGGAATGCAAATAAGATTTGATATTCGTCATGAAGATTATGGTGATGATGATAATATCGACATCTGGGTGGATGTGGATATGCCTCCAGTTTTGCCTAGATGTGAGTTTGTCAAACTAATTTGTTAAATTTAGTAATTTATATTGTTAATTTAAAAATATTTGGTGTTCGTCGATACTAAACTTATTTATTTATAATTGTCAGCTTATTTATTATCTTCAAGAAATACTCAGAAGGTTGTAGACAGCGCATACTACAACTATGACTCCGAGCTTAATTGTGAGGAGAAAGGTTATCTTGTCTCATTCATAGAAGATGTTGAGGCCTTTAAAACCAATCACTCTATCAGCCCAAATTATACTAGATACGTGCCACTAGTCCATAAATTGCTTGATGGTAACTTCATTGCCAAAAACTTGGTAAGATTTTGTTAATGATGGTAACTTCATTGCATACATTATTCTTAAGTAAACTACATTGCTAACTATATATGTTACTATTACGTTTTTCAACAGAGGCTCCTGAAGGAGGTTGTGCCTGACATGCTGTTTACCGAAGGTGATATGCATATGGTTAGCTTACGACCAACTCCTTCGAAGGCTTACCATACTACATACTCGATTTCTCCAAATGATGGAAGGCTTAAAATCAAAGAATGCAGCAAAGTGATGAATGCGCACACGCAACTAATTGGAGACAAAATGAATGTGCGCAAGCCACAACTTGGAGATAGGTTTGTGTCCATTCTCCATTATGGAGATGGACCGGTTTATCTATTTTATGGTATTTTACCTAGGAGAGAGGAGTAGGTCCTAGGTATTAAGAACAATTAGTTAGTGTTGATTATATATGACTATGATGATGATGTGAAGTTTTTATATGTGCTACAATGTGTTAGAGTTGATGGTGATGCAGAGGAGGAGGAGTAATTATGAGTAGTATGATGATGAGGAGGAGTTGTTATTATAACTAGTGACCAAGTTGTTATATGATGTCTCATGGACGAAAATGATGATAATGAGGAGTTGTTATGTGACAATGATGTATTATGATGATAAGTTGTTAATGATATTATGATGATGATGATGAGTTATTATTTCATGGTCACTTTGGATCCATGCACTTGAGACTAATCCACGGTTCTTTCACCCAATGATGTAATAACTCATTATGATGTAAAAACAATCTCTAATTGCTACTGTATGAAAACTTGTATAATGGTGTATGAATACGACATAAAACAAAAAATAAATACATAATCATAGTCGTAGCACGGGTAGAGAGGTGCGCTGCTAGTAACTACCAGTAGCGCTTTCTACCAAAAGCGCTACTACTAAGTAGGTTTAATAGTAGTGCGGGCAAACCCACGCTACTGCTACTTTAGCTGTAGCGTTGTAGCAGTAGCGCGGTGCCCCACGCTATTGCTATACCTAAAACCGGCGCTACTGCTAGGTTTTTTCCTAGTAGTGTATGCTACTACGGCGGATGCATTAGCTATGGTGGAGTCGGATAATCTACAAGTTATTGATGCGTTTGGTCTCGACCAATGGTGGGATCCGGCGGCTCCTGTTTATGCTCATTGTGTTGATACTACAAGGGAGATTGAAATGGGTTTCAACACAACATTAGGGAAGCTAATGGCGTTGTGCATGCTATAGCTAGAGATTGCTTTAGCTCTACAGTAAACTGTATTCTGTTTAAGAGTCACGGAGGGGGGGAGATCCCCACCTGAATTTGATCTCATTCAAAGAAAATTTGTTTCACTTTATAAGGAAAACCTGAACAAGTTGGCCAAAAAACCGTACAAGTAACAGGTAAAAGAATATGACAAAAAAAGAAAATGGACGCTCAGGACAAGTCACGACCTAGCTAGTAGACCGAAGAACCATCACCATGTGAGACACAACTAGATGTGGGGTGCCATCAAGGGATCACAACACTAAAACTTTGCAGCAGCCTAACACACCATATCGACATGTGTACCGAACGCCATGACGCAACACATGAACATCACAATCAGGGAGTCCCATGGTTGAACACGAACCTTGAATAGGATCCATCACAGGAATTCCGAACAGTTAAAAAGATGGGGAGGCAGTTGATGAACCCCCTAGTTTTCTTTTCTCTAGTCTTGTGAGCGATGTTTCGATGTTAAGTAGTCAAAAGAGCATGCTACGAAGGCTTTCTCTAAATATTGTTTTTATTATTTTATGCTTGTTTAGGTACAAACAATGTGCTTCTTAATTAATGGACATGCAAAGCTCTCCGTTTGTTTTGAAAAGTTTAAACAACTTGAGCAAATCGACAAGAGGATCTTCTTGGACAAAACACAATGAAGTAGGTGAAAACAAACTAGTAAGGGCATTTTTAACTGATCTCCTTTAACCGGTTAGAGGAGTAAGAACCCAGGTTTACCCTTTTAACCGGGACCTAGCCGAACCCCAATAACCGGTAGTGGAGAATAATTTATCCTCGGCCGCTTATCTCTAGCCTATATTTACTCCACCGCTCGGCGGCGGCGTAAAAAAATCTCACTCCTCTCTTCGCCTCCTCTGCCTCTCCTCCTCCCCCATTCCCGCCGTCAACGACCTCTCCATCGTTCCCCGACACCCTCCTCCTCCCAATGGTCGGACTCCATGGCCGGCGCCGCCTCGCGAGCCGCGCGGTTTCAAGCGCATCCTCCTCAAGCCTCCACCGCCCTGCCGATGTGGCCCCCTTCCGCCGCATCTTCGACCTCCCCTACCCCTCTGCCACGGCAGCCGCATAGGAAGTACCTCGGTGTTCGCCGGCGGACATGGGGGACGTGGGTGGCGGAGATAACCGACCGCGAGACCCACACGAAGAAGTGGCTCGGGTACTTCCACACGGCGGAGCTCGCTGCCCTCAAATAAGACCGGCGGTAGGTCCAGTTCCATGGCGCGGCGGCGCGCCTCAACTTCCCTTGGACGACAGCGCCCGTCGAGCCCGTCTTGCCGCTGCCGAGGGTGGTGAATGCGGCAATGGCTTCGGAGGACCGGGAGGCGAGGGAGCTCATCACGGGAGGCCGTCAACGAGGCGTACATGGCGGACATTCGCCGCCAATACCCTGAGCTTGTGGAGGCGGAGCGGGCGATCTTCTAGAGCGCGTGGTTGATTGGGAGGTAATCATCATCTCCGACTACGAGGAGCACGACGGCGGCAATGGTAGCAAGGGCGAGGAGGAGTTCGACGTTGAAGAGTGGCGGCGCCTTTTCCCCGACTCCGGTGACGACGGCACAGGCCCGGACCCCATGAGCGGTGGAATGTCAAGGCAAGATGGTTTGACCTACAAGGATGATGATGATGATGGAGACTAGTTTAGTTTAATTTCATGTTTATTTTTAAGTTTATGTTTAAAACTCATGTCTGATGGGATGTCAAGGCAAGGCGGATGTTTAATGTGTTCAATTTCGGTTGTTTAAATGGACCGTAGTTTGTTTCTTACTCCGATAAATTAGGAGTTCAGTTAGGTCCGATCAAAATTTAGTGAAGTAAAAATCCTCCATCACCAAGCTTTGTTCGGTTGGATCCTCCGCTATTTTATAAGGAACTGGTTAGAGTTGTCCTAAGTTTAGTTAAAGCAACTTCCCGCGTACTCGAGTACATACGATTCTCGAACAAGCATTACGCGGTCGACTAGGCACGAAAAGATGAAAGAGGTCCAATATAAGCACCAACAGAATGTACTCGAATCTACCAAAGCATGCATGCGGTTAACCAGCTGGCCTAAATGTTAAACGTTCTTAGCACTCAATCAAGTGCCTAACCTAATACTGCTAGATACTTGATGCGTACGTTACGGAGCTAATTAGGCTGTCGTGGTAGCAACAGCAACAGCACGCACGGGCGCGTTAACTTGTTCGAGAGAAAACTCGATCGTCCGACGTACATTTCGTCGTGTTTCGTTGACGACGATTTCAATTCCTTTGAGGAACCCTGCCGGATTCTGCCAACTGCCAACCTCGCTTTCTATGCAATAGTCAAACACTTTCTCGGCTAGTGGCCGAGTAGGAGTAGCTGACGGGGCGAAGAAGCAGGCAGGAAACCAGCCCAGCTGGGGTTCCATTCCACCTACAGTCAACACGTCTATATGTGTAGCTGCGAGAGGAGTTCCGAAGCCACTAACTCGATCCCCATCCACCTTTCTTCTGGCATGGAATGCCAAGTCAAGTCCTAGTCTCTCAGCAACGCAGGTCATTTTGGGGTTTAAAAAAAAGCCTCAGACACATTACTTAATTTAACCGTTAGTGTTTTCACTAAACCAATCAATCCAAATGGTTTTTGTGGGTTCGTAGTCAAGGTTGGAGAAATCTAATTAAGTGACACGTATTTTCTAGTTGGCGTACGTACTGCTAGATAATGGATACTGAATGCACGGGAGAAACTACATGCGTGTACTCGCAAAAAAAAACTACGTACATGTGTGACTTAGGGCATCTTCAAAGCTAACCTCTAAACAGGACACCACATCCATCTGTAGACCAAGGGGACCAGTTCGCGTACACTAATGCAGAAGCCAGCCATCCAAACGTAACCTCATATATTTCAAAAGGATGTCAACAAACCTGATGAAATTCATGCAAAAATGACGGAATTTGGCAAAGTTCAGACATAAATTATAGAAAATAGCCCGCAACACTCAAAGTAATTATAGAAATAGCACAATTCATCCATGCAAATATCACTAGTACGACAATATTTCAAATTCAACAAGATAACCGGATGTTCAACAAGTTTTTGTAAATCATTCACTCAAAATTCAACAATCCTAGAGCCTGAACCGGCACATGTGGTCCCACAGAAACTGCCCTTTGAGTTTCATCCAGCAATATATGCGCGTGAATGGTCTGCCCTCAGTCATGTAGTATGTCATGGAAGCAAACTATACAACGTGTACATCAACATTGAATGAATAAATGAATTAACCAGCATGTAGAGTAATACTTCCTCTGTCTCAAAATAAGTGTTGCTGATTTTATACTAAATTAGTACAAATTTTATACTACATCAGTGACACTTATTTTAAGACGAAGGAAGTAGAAAGCAACACTTACGATTGGCTGATGCGCCCATGGCCACCTTGTCTCCGCTTGGTGAGTCGCACCGCAATACTTCATGACGAAGTTGCTGATGGTGTACCATCGATGCGTTAGCGACTTCACATTGCGTGCATGGACGGTGTGAATGTTGTAGGTCGTTAGGTTCTTTCGCTCATGGAACGAAGCATGCAAGCTTTGCCAAAAGATCGGGCCCTTGTTCATGCATACAAAGTCCTCAGAAACGTCCAACCACACCTCGCACAACAACTCATCCTTGTACATTGAGTACCCCTCCATCGTGCTTCTCTAGAAAACAATAAGAAGTTTTAAAAAAAGCTCAATGACATTTGATCGAACACCTGCCAGGCGCGGTGTCTACCATGGACGGCGCCGACAGGGATGCAAAGGGTATCTAGCCGCAGAGGGATTCCTGGATGGACATCGGTGTAGTCCAAGGCCGACAGTCTCGTGGGTGGGGTGTGCAGACGTCTGGGGATGCCTGGACGGCGACCAGAGAGGTACAACGGCGGAGACAGACTACAAGGGTGCGGATGAAAGAAGGGGGGAGCAATGGTGGACTTGGAAGAAGGGACCGGGAGGAGGATTTCAGTGGGCCTGGGGGCAGAGTCCTACGTGGTTGGTGTCTTGACTCTCGCAAAGCACCCCCCCCCCCCGAGTTTGACTCCAGTTTGCGGTAAAAAAGACATCCGGACCGACCCGTGAACGGATATAGGGCCGCGTTGGATGGCAAAACATGTCCGAACCGCGCGGTCCGAACGGATGTAGGTGGTTTAAGGGTCCCTGTTGAAGATGCCTTTACATGTGAAATATTATTTGGTTCCTGGGTGTATGTACACCCGATATAGGACAAAGTTAACAACTGAAAGAAGTCAAAAAAGTTCAGAAGTTTTTTTTAATAACTTGACTTTCTTTTGCAATAGTATGTAATGTTTTGCTAATAAAAAATCACTGTTGACTTCAAGGAAAAAATCAAATCTATTGGTACTGTTGACACTTTTTGTTGCCTTTTTTTGCCCTGAAATCAACGTTTTTTCTTTTCTTTTGTGGAACTTCTTTTACGAGTTCAATGAATGGTCCAGTTTATTTCAACAATATTTTCAGATTTTCTTGATTTTTATTTAATTACTAATTTTCTGGAACCGGATATTTTTTGTAGCACACGGTTAAAATTGAAATGTCCGGTGCCTGACAAAAAAAATCCTCTGAAAAAGGAATTAAGTATGTTTGTCGTGGAGTGAGCACTGACACTATCGTTGTTATCAACAAGCTAGGTCGCATATACACGCACGAGAAACATGTACAGTCCTACAGCAGCGAAATTAAATAAGTAAAATGCCAACGGCAAGAGTACTTTTTTTTAGTAGTAGTGCACAATGTCATCAGTTGCTACTTGTCGAGACCAACTTAAATAACCCATTTTTACTTCCAAAACAAGCCAATATCATCGATTGGGTTGTTAGTGCACTGCAATATAAGAGGAAACAACATGTGTCCATATATATTAGTAGCGTACTCATAGTGTCCCACTCCAAGGAATTACATAGCCATCCACAACAAGGATCTTTTTCCACTTGATATTTATAGTGGAGCATCCGGTCTAGCTAGATTTTGCCTAAGCTATACCACCCACCCAAGTTATTTGCACACTTCCAAACATTTAGTATTTCTTTTTCTTTTCTTTTTCTGTCTTCACATCACACAATCTTTAAAGTATTCATTTCACAATTACATTCTCTAGTTACATATTAGGAAAACCTCGGTAAACTTGGGAGTTACAAAAAGGAGATGAAAAACAAATACGAGTCCAAGGATTTTTGGGTCCTAGTGACTTCTCTTCCTAGGATCTAGACCATTGATGTCATGACGATTGAACCCGCTCCGTATATAGATATGAATTGGGCAGAAGTATCGGCTATTTGGGATCGATGCTTGGTAAGAGGATATATAGTTTCACCGCCAAGCTACAAAATTTAGAAAATATAAATCTAAATTCGAGAGCAAGTTTTGCGGTAACCATCTAAGTTTTAGGTATTTTACTGTTTATTATCTTCTCCAGACAACATACACCTAGGGGAGGTTGACTCGACCCCTGACGTCGGTCAAAACAAAGACGAGGGACAGCGAAGTAGCCACAGTATTGAGGTAGCCTACACTCGTGTAAGTGAATGTTGTCCTCGGCACATGCAAGTGGACCCCATGCACGTGCCGAGGATAGTGATCATCTTGGCATTGAAAGTCTCAACTCTGCCTTTGTTTATGTTCCCGTAATTAGGAGGTGTTTCAATTTTGTTATACACTACTAATTATATTTGTACATGACAAACATTCTGCTGGCGGTCAGTGGCGAAGATAGGCCTATTAACAACATCCTGCAATTTCATCTTACAAAGTACTGGAAATCGTGAGAGTTTATCGCTCAAGCTATGTCAGTCCCAGGCGTAACCCGCCACTAGCTCCACCACTGCCGACGGTCATGTGCAATAACAAAAAAGTGATCAAAGCATGCCATCTAGTGATACTACTACCTCCGTCCGGAATTACCTGACACTAAAATGGATGTATCTAGACGCACAGGTGAAAGGAGTATATTTTTTCCACAAGCCGGTCTTTATTTTTTATGAAATGCAGCAGCACTCTGACCGAGAGTCGTAACAGAAAAATGGAGGTGAAGAGCAGAAGAAGAGAGGAAGCATATGGCATGGTGGACTGCTCCACTTGATGACCCCCAACAAAACATAATTAGGCTGATTAGGAGTCAATTTTGGCAGCCATAAGGATGGACTAGACTAGCCAGGTAATCCCACCTCCTCCTCCTATAAAACCCCATCACCCCCTTGCCTTCTCTCCCACCAACACAGCACACAGCTCTTCCCTCTCCAAAGGCAGTCACACACAACAAGAAGCAGCTCCTCCTCTTCCACAGAGCCACGAACATCTCACTGCAAGAAAAGGAAAAATGGCGCCAACAATGGCCATCACCACCGCCACCCTGGTGCTCCTCGTCGCCTCCCTCCTCGCGCCCAGCGCCCTCGGCTCCCGCTCCGGCCCAACCTCGCACCACGGCCACGGCGGCCACGCCAAGCACTCCCCGCCGCCGTCGCCGCCGCCCGCGCCCGCCGCCCCGGTGGCTGCGGCGCTGGTCCGCACCACCTGCAACTCCACCGCCTACTACGACCTCTGCGTGGCCGCGCTCGCCGCGGACCCCTCCAGCACCACCGCCGACGTGCGCGGCCTCTCGGCCATCGCCGTCTCCGCGGCCGCCTCCAACGCGTCCGCCTCCGCGGCCGCGCTCGGCGCCAACGTGACCGCGCAGGGCGGCGCCGCCGTCGACGGCACCGTGCAGGCGCTGCTCCGGACCTGCTCCGCCAAGTACGGCGAGGCGCGGGACGCGCTGGCCGCCGCGAGGGGCTCCATCGCGCAGCAGGACTACGACTACGCCGCCGTCTACGTCGGCGCCGCCGCCGAGTACCCGCAGGTGTGCAAGGCGCTGTTCCGGCGCCAGAGGCCCGGGGCGTACCCGGCCGACCTCGCCGCCAGGGAGGAAGCGCTCAAGCAGCTCTGCTCCGTCTCGCTCGACATCATCTCCCTACTCAGCGCCACCAGCTGAAGGCTGAAGAAAGCTGCTACGAACCAATATACTATGACCGATGCCTACTGCGCACAAGCTATCTCGTAAATTAATTAAGGATGTAACCACAAGTACGTATAGTTGTAACTACTGTAGCGTACGTGTAATGACACGTGCAAAGTCTCCTTGCGTTTTTGCTACTATACTAAGTGCAGTGTACTCAGTTAACTACTACTAATAATATTGATGAGATATTTCTTGAATTCTGGTACTTGATCATGTTTATTTGGGGACTAATATAGTTCAAAAAGGTAAAAATAACAATATATATGGAGCAGGACTACGTGTTTATTTATTTTACTTTTCATAATAATTAGATCTTTGAACTTTTTCTAAAACCCATTCACCTACTTAGTTCAATTCACAGTATTTTATTGTGTGCAATGTTACCAACAAGTATCTATGTCTTCTCAGACAAAACTATCGGCTTGGTCCAATGATACTAGTGCAGATGTATGCCTAAATTGGGGTGATACCTCCGCCGATATGCTTGGCACGGTGGCGATTCAACGAGATTTGTTTATCTATAAGTTTTTGCGGATACTCTGGTGGTTGGATTTCTCGACGTTGTACAAGTTCAGATGCATGTTCGGCAAGAATTGTGTGTCGTATAGTCGTAGGTATTATGTTCCCTTTGTCCAGAGTACCCTATACCTGGTCATACCCAACATTCTACTAATCTAATACTATAAACACAATTTGAGTAAAAAAAACTTGTATCTATCTGCATATTGCCTATGTTTCAAAATATAGTGACCAATATTTTGTCCCATCAAGACAAGTCTTTAACCAATATTTACCCCGTTAATAAGTGGCTTGGATAGTACGAAATCAAAGTCATAATAAATACTTTCGGAAACAAATCTAGTGACATCAATTGCATGTCACATGAACAACATATTAACAAAGCAACTACTGATCCGGGAATTCACTTTGGCTCATAGGTGTACATGCACCCATTATCTAAATACACATTTTAAAAAGTTTAAATTTTTTAAGAAAGAAAAAGTCCCGCGTGTATATCCGGACATTATATGTGCGTGCACCAAGTTTTGATGAAAAATAACATTTTTTTTGTGGCTTGTGTAGAAAAGACAATTTTTGACGCTTGATTACAGCTATTCACGAGGCATTTTATAATCGTTTCTATACATGCCACAAAAATATCTTTTTCACTGAATTTTTGTGTGCCAACATAGGATGTCCGGATAATCGTGGGGCTTTTTTCTCGAATTTTTTTATATTTTGAAATGTATTTTTTGTACATATTTCATAATAGGTGTATCTACACCTAGGAGCCAAAACTCCAGTCTCCTACTGATCAAAATATTGTCTTATTGAAACAAAATATGCTCTACAGATACAAATGGAGTATTATAAAGAGTGAGGTTCGATCGATTGCAAATGTGAACTTGACGATGGTGCAAAACTGAAGTTGATGACATCTGTTGAATTCTAGTACTTGATTATGTTTATTTGGGAAGTCAAGTACTTCATGGAGGATAACTTTTTTTCAATTTTCATAATAGTTAGATATCTAAAGTTCCTAGAAATTTCACCTAAAATTATATCAATTAGTAATATGGATCAGAAGGAGTAACTTTTTTGTAAATCATCTTATATTTGTGAACAGGGGGAGTAGTATTTAGACCCTGCAATGTTAGAAAGATATATTTATCTATATACCTCCTACTTCCAAAATATAGGATGTCAAGACAAGTCTTTGTCTAACGTTTACATCATTAATAAGTGCTTACATGATATATAATCATAATCGTAAGAACTCATTTTGAGAACAAATCTAATGACATCCGTTTCATGTCATGTAACCGGTATATTGATAAAGCATTTGTTGGTTACAACATTGTATTTATAGATACAAAAAAATGTCTTCCAATTTTAAATGGCATGAGTATTATATATATTAAGGTTGGCCTACAACGGTGGCCGTTGTGGTGGTGAAATATTAAATTTCTGTAACTCGACATGGCTTGAAGGCATAAGACCAAGAGATACAGTGCCGGTAGCGGAGCCAGGATGAACGCACGTCATAGGCAAGCCCGTATAGCTAAACTAGCTATGGTATGCTACATAGCCATTTGTGCTACAGTCAACGAAGGATCTGTCCACCACACCCCAGCTTGGGGCCTGGCGCCGCCCCTTATAGTGTCAAATACATTAGTAGAAAAAGGGTCTGTTGTCTCGGTTTCTGAACCGGGACTAAAGGGACAGGGCATTAGTACCGACCCTTTAGTCCCGGTTCAATCCAGAACCAGGACAGATGGGACTCCACGTGGCCTGTGCGCGGAGCCCAGGTAGGAGGGCCTTTGGTCCCGGTTAATGGCACCAACCGAGACCAATAGGCATCCACACGTCAGCATTTCTGTGGCTGGGGTTTTTTTTTTTGAAGGGGGGGTTGGGGGGTTAATTTAAGTGTTTCATATATTGTGTTAGCTAGCTATAATTAATAGAGAGAAGTGTCTTCTCTTATGTCCGTGCTTGGTCGACGCTACGTACTATACATACGTATAGAGAGGACTAGACACGCTAGCTAGCTAGTAAGCAAACGAAGGAAACAGAAGATCGTCATGAACATATATGCATACAGAGAGAAGTGATATCGACCACCTCTCCTTCTCCGAGAGATTGGTCGAACAACAAGTTCTCGTATATCTATCCGACACTACCGGCTACATATATACAATAATTATCTCTTACAAATATAATCTTCTAACATACGGACTCATGGTCCACATTGTATTCTCCGTCTTCAGCGATCACGTGGTCAAGAAAGAATGCCGCCAATTCCTCTTGAATTACTCGCATGCGAGCTGGTGCTAGGAGTTTATCCCGCTTCCGAAACATCTAATTTGAAGAAGGGGGTCAATACATATATATATATATATACATATATATATATATATATGAATGAATGAAACTCAACACAAATGATGGTAATAAAATAAAATTGTGAATGTTGTTATTTACGCACTTCATATTGTTCGTCAGAGTAGCCCCGCTCACAGGTCGTGCGGCGGATGAATTCGCAAACGTAGTATCGACAGAAATCATTCCCTTGTTCCTGCCACAACCACTTTATAAGAAATAGAGGTCAATCAAACTAATAAGCAAGAATGCCAAATGGTATTGATGAAATTAGCGCTTGAATCAACAGGAGATGCGCGGAACATGCTACTATAGTACTTACTTTCGGGTGTCTAAATTGCAGCTTCTTCGGGAGTCCCGGAGCTTTTTTGGTGAATTTTTTCCAAACCCTGCCAGACAAAGAAAACAATTACTTGATATATCAGGAAATGAACAAAGTTGCTGATATGGTGGATAATGATCGATTTAACTTACTTCTCGATCATTTGAGTCATGTCCGCATAGTCCTGGGGATCTTTTCGTTTTGAGTCTAAGACGGTTACTAGTCCCTGCTCAAGCTTAATCTCTAGAAGAATATAGTGGAAACTGCACACGCATGCATAACTCATCAATTACATTGCTATAACCTTGACTAATATATAAGAAAAACCGAATACGCACAAGACAGTAACACTCACTTGAAGTTGTAAGGAAAGAGTATTATATCTTTGTTTTCATTTATTACCAACGATCGTAGCAAGTTGGCCTCCGTATCTGCGGCATGCAATTTAACCTGAGTTGCATCTATGATATTTGTGTTAATGAACCCAATATCATCGATTTGTCGTTTCTTCAATTCGACGATCTTCAATCTGCATAATATAGTGAGGATAATTATAAATACATGCAATGAAAGAGCTGAGCTATATAGAGAGACTTAATGACAGAAATAGTACTACTTACAGACAGTAGCAGGTGACCGTTGCTTTATCGAGGGCCAATTGTTTGAAAAACTAAAAGAACTCCTCAAATGGAACAGGCAACAGATCAATTCCAACGAGGTCATGCTCCTTTTTAACTCTCACATACAAAGTACTCCTCCCCCCAGACTCTCTGCAGATTTTCAAGTACCAATCATGCAATCTTCCCATCATCGTTGATAGAGATCTTTCATCTTTGACGAGAGGCTTCCCGTACTCGTATCTTTGTATCTGCACCTCCATGAAATCATAATGTACATCGTCGGGCAGGTAATCTCCAAGATTGCTATAACCGGGCACTATCCTCGGATCATTAGCGACGATGTCGCTAGGCACCTTGAGCGGGGGGCACGATTGCTTCGCTTGTTCGTCGAGCTGTGCAATTTGTTTCCCAGCTCGTCGTTCTTTCAGCATTTGATCACTGACAGTACTTCCCGACCGCTCCGCTTCAGCAAATTCCTTTCCAATAATGCGCTCATAGTTTCCTTTCGGCGGAGACTTGGGTGGTTTTGTCAGGGCAGCCAGAGTGCGCTTCGCTTTCACCGGATCTACCTTCTCCTCCGGAGGTGGATGTTTCTTTGCTTTCACCCCTTCAAAGAAATTCCTCACTTCTTCTCGCGCGATCTCGGCATTCTCCCCCGGGGTCCTCTCGTATGGTAACTTCTCTGGAGTCTTCAGAGAAGGACCGAATCTGTATGTCCTCCCGCCTCTGGCTGTACTGCTAGACGCCGGCAGAGCAGACGGAGCGGTTGTCTTCTTTACTTGCTTACGAGGCGGAGGAGAAGGACTACAACGCACCGGAGCAGCCGGAGCGGCGGCAGGTCTCTTCCGCCCTTGCTGACGAGGCGGAGAAGGAGGAGGCTGGCTGCTCGGGCGCGCCGGCGCATGCGGAGAAGGAGGCGGAGTGCCGCCACGCGCCGGAGAAGGAGCCGGCCGAGTGCCCTGATCGTCACTCGCCGGAGGAGGAGACGGTGGAGGAGGTGGAGTGCCCTGACTCGCCGGAGGAGGAGGAGGAGGCGGAGGCGTCCAGTTCGGAAGGTTGATGAGCTCCTTCCGCCATAGGCATGGAGTCTTCAGAGCAGAACCCAGCCGAGTCTCCCCTTCACCGGTAGGGTGGTCAAGCTGGAGGTCCTCAAATCCCTTCGTTATTTCATCCACCATCACCCTAGCATATCCTTCTGGAATCGGCCGGCAGTGAAAAGTTGCGCCGGGTTCAGTAGGAAAAACAGAGCCAACAGCCGCCTTGACCTTCATATTAATCCATTGCGTCATAAGGTGGCAATTTTGAGACTCCGTGATAGCATCCACGGGGTAGCTGGCAGGAGCCGTCAAGACATGATCCGGCTGAAGCAGCTCGGTGGAAGCCACGCTGCTTCTCCGCTGAGATGGCGGGGTAGCTTCGGGGGAAGCTTCGGCAGTTCGTTTGCTGCGATTTGCTTCTCATTCCTCTATCGCTTGTACCCTTGCTTGCAGCGCCTGCATTTGGGTCTACTGCACTTTTTTCCTCCTCTTCTGGCATTTGTAACCGCCTGCGTCCGGAAACCCAACCTTCCACGGAATGGAGCCTGGCGTGCCTCGTGTCCGTCCAGGGTGCTCAGGATTCCTGAGGGCCATTGTGAGCTCGTCGTTCTCTCTGTCTGGAACGAATGTCCCTTGCTGCGCTGCTTGGATATATTGTTGAAGCTTCTTGACTGGTATGTCCATTTGATCGTTCGTCCAAATGCACTTCCCTGATACAGGGTCCAAGGTTCTGCCAGCCCCGAAGAACCAAGTCCGGCAATGGTCTGGCCAGTTAATTGTCTCTGGTTCGATCCCTTTATCAGCCAGATCATTCTCAGTCTTGGCCCACTTAGGCCGGGCTACGAGGTAGCCACCTGACCCCGTGCGATGGTGATGCTTCTTCTTCGCAGCATTTTGCTTGTTTGTCGCCGACATCTTCTTACTCTTTTACGATGTCTTGTGGGCCACAAATGCGGGCCAGTGATCTCTGATCTTCTCATATCTGCCCTTGAATTCTAGTGTCTCTTTATTTTCGACAAACTTATTCAGCTCTTTCTTCCACCTCCTGAATAGTTATGCCATCCTCTTAAGAGCAAAAGACTTGATTAATTGCTCTTTAACTGGCTTCTCCGGATCATCCTCTTGCGGTAGGGTGAAATTTGACTTCAGCTCAGTCCAAAGATCATTTTTCTGCATATCATTGACATAAGACACCTCAGGGTCTTCTGTAGCCGGCTTTAACCATTGTTGGATGCTGATCGGGATCTTGTCCCTAACCAAAACCCCGCACTGAGCAACAAATGCGCTCTTTGTCCGGAGGGGTTCAATCGGTTGACCGTCGGGCGCGATTGCTATGATCTCAAACTTTTCATCCGAGCTCAACTTTTTCTTCGGGCCTCGTCTCTTTACCGAAGTTGTGCTCGATCCAGAGGGCTAGAAAAAAAGAATAAAGACTTAATTAATATGTGTACATACCAAAACAATGAATGCATCAATTAGCTAGTCAGCAGAAGCTTAACTAATATATATACCTGGCCGGACTCGGTTCGGTCACCGGAGACGTCATCACGGTCTCCTTCTTGCACCGGCATTGGGTCACCGGAGCCGTCCTCACGGTCTCCTTCTTGCACCGGCATTAGGTCACCGGAGCCATCATGATCATAGCCAGCTGCTTCCAGACCATCGGTGTCGTTGAGAAACAACGAGCAGACGGCATCACTTCCTCGTGCAATGATGTCCACCAACAACTCTTCTTGTACTTCGTCTCGGGCGGTGTCCATAGTTTCTACAAATATTTACAACATGGAAATTATTATTCAAACATGACAGATGGATATATTAGTGGCAAACATAGAACTAATATTAATTAGTGGCCTCGACGCTGCTTCTCTAGGGTTTGGGGTGGCCTCGACGCTGCTTCTCTAGGGTTTGGGGTGGCCTCGACGCTGCTTCTCTAGGGTTTGGGGTGGCCTCGACAACGCTTCAAGGATAAAAAAAGAAGAGGAAGAAGAAGAAGAAGAAGAAGAAAAGAAGAGAAGAAGAAATCTTTCTTCTCCTCTTTTTTTTTCTTCCTCTTTTTTATCGGAAACGAGGGTCGTCGAGAGTCGTCGAACGGTAGAGGAAACCCTAAATAGCAAGTATCGCGGGCTTCGACGCCCACGTCACTTGTGGGACGTGGATGTAGTGTCCGACACCGACGGCCACATGTATCTCACAACCACGATACTTGCTATTTAGGGTTTCCTCTGCCGCTCGGCGACCCTCGACGACCCTCGTTCCCGATAAAAAAAAGAGGAAGAAGAAGAAAAAAAGGAGAAGAAAGAATAGAGGAGATTCTTCTCCTCTATTCTTTCTTCTCCTTTTTTTCTTCCTCTTCTTTTTTTATCCTCTTCTTCCTCTCATGTTCGACGACCCTCGACCCCTCGGCGACCCTAGACCCCCTCTCGACCCTCGACCCCTCGGCGATAGTCGACCCCCTCTCGACCCTCGACCCCTCGGCGACCCTCGACGACCCTCGTTCCCGATAAAAAAAGAAGAGGAAGAAAAAAAGAGGAGAAGAAAGAATAAGGAGAAGAACTCCTCTATTCTTTCTTCTCCTCTTTTTTTTTCTTCTTCCTCTTCTTTTTTATCCTTTTCTTCCTCTCATGTTCGACGACCCCCTCTTGATCCCCTCTCGACCCTCATATATAAAACATTGTCTTCCTTCTTCTTCCTTCTATTCCTTCTTCCTAAATATATAAAACTTTTTTTAAAATGAAACTAACCTAAAATGTACTAAATCAGAGAACATATATAGATAAAACTTTTCTAATAAAAAAAATTTAACTTTTGCATATATGTATTTTTAAAACATCATTACAATTGAAAAAATACATACATATATACCTATATGAACATACATAAAAAAACATACAAAAATATACAAAAACATATATACCTATATGAACATACATACAAAAACATATATCTAAAAGATACATACATACATATATATGAAAATCTAAAAACATGTATAATTAAAAAAATGCACGGCGGTGGCGGGGGCGGCAGACGCGCGGTGCTCACAGAGGCGGCGACGCGTCGGGGCAGGGGACGACCGGTGAGGGCGCGGGCGAGGGCGCGGGCGACGGCGACGACGGGCGCGGGCGACGGCGACGACGGGCGCGGGCGACGGCCGGCGAGGGTGCGGGCGACGACGACGACGGGCGCGGGCGACGGCGACGGCGGGGGCGGCATGCGGCGTCGGGGCAGCCTGGCGGCGTCGTCGGGGGCAACTGGCGAGGGAAATCTGAAAATTTCACAAGTCCTGGTTATATACCAAAGGCATTGGTCACGGTTCCTGGCACAAACCGTGACCAATGCCCCCCTTTAGTCCCGGTTGGTGCCACCAACCGGGACCAAAGGCCTCTTTTCAGCAGCCCAAAGGGCGGGAAGCGGCGGCCTTTGGTCCCGGTTGGTAGCACCAACCAGGACTAAAGGGGGGCATTGGTCACAGTTTGTGCCCCCTTTAGTCCCGGTTGCTGGCATCAACCGGGACCAAAGGCCTTGTGCCCCGCGCCAAAACTTTAGTCCCACCTCGCTAGCTGAGAGAGCTCGAGAGTGGTTTATAAGCGCTACTGCGCCTTCCTTCTCGAGCTCCTCTCAAATGCAGGCTTTCGAGCCTAACCCTGTGCTGTGTGCCTGTGGGCCTACTGGGCCTCCTGCGGGCCTGAATCCTGGCCCATGGTAGGGTTTGTAGTCGTATTCAGGCCGTGGGGGCCCAGTAGGTGGCACTTTTTTTTCTTTGTTGCTTTATTTATTTTATTTTGTTTCTACTTACAACAAAATACTTATTGTTGCTATTTTTTCCAGTTTTTTTTTTGTTTTCTGCATTATTTATTTTGTTTTTTTGCTTTATATTTTAATTCTTTTTTGTTTTTAGTTTTAGAAAAATTATGAACTTTCTGTTAGTGTCATTAGTGTTCAAATTTGAAAACACTTTTTTAGTTTTTTTGTTTTCTTTGTTGCTTTATTTATTTTATTTTGTTTCTACTTACAACAAAATACTTATTGTTTCTATTTTTTCAGTTTTTTTGTTTTGTTTTCTGCATTATTTTTTTTGTTTTTTGCTTTATTTTTTTTATTCTTTTTGCTTTTAGTTTTAGAAAAATTATAAACTTTCTGTTAGTGCCATTAGTTTTCAAATTTGAAAACACTTTTTTAGTTTTTTTTGTTTTCTTTGTTGCTTTATTTATTTTATTTTGTTTCTATTTACAAAAAAAATACTTATTGTTGCTTTTTTTTTGTTTTCCAGATTTTTTGTTTTGTTTTCTACATTATTTATTTTCTTTTGTTTTTTCTTTTATTTTGTATTTCTTTTTGCTTTTAGGTCAGCAAAATTATAAACTTTTTGTTAGTGTCATTAGTTTTAGAAAAATTGTAAACTTTTTGTTAGTGCCATTAGTTTTCAAATTTGAATAGTTAAAATTTGAATTTTTTTAAATTTGTGTGAATCACAAGTTTGTGATTAACTTTACTAAAAAATGAACATAGATACACCTATAGAGAAAATTCGACCTAAATTCATAGTTTTCAAATGAACTCTGAAAAAGTTGGCATATCATACTCGTGTGTTACAAAGTTGGCATGGTATCATCATAATAGTTGCGGGAGAAAGTCTTCACTTTTTCTTCGCTTGTGTCATTTGCTTATTGCGCCCTAACCATGGATAATCTTCATCGTTTATCAGGATGCTTGGGTCAGCCTTGACATTGAAGGGAGGAATTCCATGAAACTTTTCATAATCTTCAGACATGTCTGTCTTGCCGTCCACTCCCAGAATGTCCCTTTTTCCTGAAAGAACTATGTGGCGCTTTGGCTCATCGTATGATGTATTCGCTTCCTTATCTTTTCTTTTTCTCGGTTTGGTAGACATGTCCTTCACATAGATAACCTGTGCCACATCATTGGCTAGGACGAACGGTTCGTCAGTGTACCCAAAACTTTTCAGATCCACTGTTGTCATTCCGTACTGTGGGTCTACCTGTACCCTGCCGCCTGACAGATTGACCCATTTGCACTTAAACAAAGGGACCTTAAAATCATGTCCGTAGTCAAGTTCTCATATGTCCACTATGTAACCATAATATGTGTCCTTTTCGCTCTCGGTTGCTGCATCAAAGCGGACACCGCTGTTTTGGTTGGTGCTCTTTTGATCTTGGACGATCGTGTAAAATGTATTCCCATTTATCTCGTATCCTTTGTAAGTCAATACAGTCAAAGATGGTCCCCCGGACAAGTACAACTCATCACAAACAGTGTTGTCACCTCTGAGACGTGTTTCCAACAAACTGTTGAAAGTCCTGATGTGTTCACATGTAATCCAGTCGTCGCACTGCTCCGGGTGTTTGGAGCGCAGACTGTTCTTGTGTTCATCGACATACGGGGTCACCAAGGTAGAGTTCTGTAGAACTATGTAGTGTGCTTGAGACCAAGAATATCCGTTCCTGCATATTATTGAGTCACTTCCAAGAGTGCCTTTTCCAGTCAGTCTCCCCTCATACCGCGATTTAGGGAGACCTATCTTCTTAAGGCCAGGAATGAAGTCAACACAAAACCCGATAACATCCTCTGTTTGATGGCCCATGGAGATGCTTCCTTCTGGCCTAGCGCGGTTACGGACATATTTCTTTAAGACTCCCATGAACCTCTCAAAGGGGAACATATTGTGTAGAAATACGGGCCCCGGGATGACAATCTCGTCGACTAGATGAACTAGGACGTGCGTCATGATATCGAAGAAGGATGGTGGGAACACCAGCTCGAAACTGACAAGTCATTGCACCACATCACTCCTTAGCCTTGGTACGATTTCTGGATCGATCACCTTCTAAGAGATTGCATTGAGGAATGCACATAGCTTCACAATGGCTAATCGGACGTTTTCCGGTAGAAGCCCCCTTAATGCAACCGGAAGCAGTTGCGTCATAATCACATGGCAGTCATGAGACTTTAGGTTCTGAAACTTTTTCTCTAGCATATTTATTATTCCCTTTATAATCGACGAGAAGCCAGTCGTGACCTTCATACTGAGCAGGCATTCAAAGAAGATTTCTTTCTCTTCTTTCGTAAGAGCGTAGCTGGTAGGACCTTTATACTGCTTCGGAAGCATGTCGTCTTTTTCGTGCAAACGTTGCAGGTCCTCCCGTGCCTCAGGTGTATCTTTTGTCTTCCCATACACGCCCAAGAAGCCTAGCAGGTTCACGCAAAGGTTCTTCGTCATGTGCATCACGTCGATTGAAGAGCGGACCTCTAGGTCTTTCCAGTAGGATAGGTCCTAAAATATAGATTTCTTCTTCCACATGGGTGCGTGTCCCTCAGCATCATTTGGAACAGCTAGTCCGCCGGGACCCTTTCCAAAGATTACGTGTAAATCATTGACCATAGCAAGTACGTGATCACCGGTACGCATGGCGGGCTTCTTCCGGTAATCTGCCTCGCCTTTGAAATGCTTGCCTTTCTTTCGACATTGATGGTTGGTCGGAAGAAATCGACGATGGCCCAGGTACACATTCTTCCTGCATTTGTCCAGGTACATACTTTCAATGTCATCTAAACAGTGCGTGCATGCGTGGTATCCTTTGTTTGTCTGTCTTGAAAGGTTACTAAGAGCGGGCCAATCGTTGATGGTCACGAACAACAAAGCCTTTAGGTTAAATTCCTCCTGTCTGTGCTCATCCCACGTACGTACACCGTTTCTATTCCACAGCTGTAAAAGTTCTTCAACTAATGGCCTTAGGTACACATCAATGTCGTTGCCGGGTTGCTTAGGGCCTTGGATGAGAACTGGCATCATAATGAACTTCCGCTTCATGCACATCCAAGGAGGAAGGTTATACATACATAGAGTCACGGGCCAGGTGCTGTGATTGCTGCTCTGCTCCCCGAAAGGATTAATGCCATCCGCGCTTAAAGCAAACCATACATTCCTTGGGTCCTTTGCAAACTCATCCCAGTACTTTCTCTCGATTTTTCTCCACTGCAACCCGTCAGCGGGTGCTCTCAACTTCCCATCTTTCTTTCGGTTCTCACTGTGCCATCGCATCAATTTGGCATGCTCTTCGTTTCTGAACAGACGTTTCAACCGTGGTATTATAGGAGCATACCACATCACCTTCGCAGGAACCCTCTTCCTGGGGGGCTCGTCGTCAACATCACCAGGGTCATCTCGTCTGATCTTATACCGCAATGCACCGCATACCGGGCATGCGTTCAGATCCTTGTATGCACCGCGGTAGAGGATGCAATCATTAGGGCATGCATGTATCTTCTCCACCTCCAATCCTAGAGGGCATACGACCTTCTTTGCTGCGTATGTACTGTCGGGCAATTCGTTATCCTTTGGAAGCTTCTTCTTCAATATTTTCAGTAGCTTCTCAAATCCTTTGTCAGCCACAGCATTCTCTGCCTTCCACTGCAGCAATTCCAGTACGGTACCGAGCTTTGTGTTGCCATCTTCTCAATTGGGGTACAACCCTTTTTTGTGATCCTCTAACATGCGATCGAACTTCAGCTTCTCCTTTTGACTTTCGCATTGCGTCCTTGCATCGACAATGACTCGGCGGAGATCATCATCATCGGGCACGTCGTCTGGTTCCTCTTGATCTTCAGCAGCTTCACCCGTTGCAGCATCATTGGGCACATCGTCTGGTTCCTCTTGATCTTCACCAGCTCCCCCCGTTGCAGCATCACCATATTCAGGGGGCACATAGTTGTCATCGTACTCTTCTTCTTCGTCGTCTTCCATCATAACCCCTATTTCTCCGTGCCTCGTCCAAACATTATAGTGTGGCATGAAACCCTTGTAAAGCAGGTGGGAGTGAAGGATTTTCCGGTTAGAGTAAGACCTCGTATTCCCACATTCAGTGCATGGACAACACATAAAACCATTCTGCTTGTTTGCCTCAGCCGCATCGAGAAACTCATGCACGCCCTTAATGTACTCGGAGGTGTGTTTGTCACCGTACATCCATTGCCGGTTCATCTGTGTGCATTATATATAAATTAAGTGTACAAATTAATAGAAGTTCATCATCACATTAAAACCAAAGTGCATACGTAGTTCTCATCTAACAACATATAGCTCTCCAGAGCATCTAATTAATTAAACCATACATTGAAACTATGTAAAACATTTCAATGCGAAAACAAATGCGATCATAATCGCAACCAAGGTAACAATTGATCCAACGGCATAATGATACCAAGCCTCGGTATGAATGACATATTTTCTAATCTTCAAGCGCATTGCATTCATCTTGATCTTGTGATCATCGACGACATCCGCAACATGCAACTCCAATATCATCTTCTCCTCCTCAATTTTTTTAATTTTTTCCTTCAACAAATTGTTTTCTTCTTCAACTAAATTTAACCTCTCGACAATAGGGTCGGTTGGCATCTCCGATTCACATAAATCCTACATAAATAAAATCTATGTCACGTTGGTCGGCATAATTTTCATAAACAATAAATGAACCAATAGTTATAAAGATAATATATATACCACATCCGAATCATAGACAGGACGAGGGCCGACGGGGGCGGATACCAAAACCATCGCACTATATAAGATGCAATAATAAAAGTAAGAAAATAATACAAGTATCTATGTAAACATACAAGTAAGAATATTTTTCCTTTCAGAAAGAAGATAAGAACAAGAGGCTCACCACGGTGGTGCCGGCGATGAGCTCGGCGCGGGTGATCGACGGCGGTGAAGACGGGGACGGGGCGTGACGGACTGCTAAATCTAGACAAATATTGAGGGAAATGGAGTTTGGAGGTCGAGCTTGGAGTGGAGAAAGCTTAAGTAGTGTGGCTCGGGCATTCCATCGAACACCTTGTGTGCATAGGAGGTGAGCTAGAGCAGCACCAAGCCCTCTCCCCCTCGGCCAGAAAAAACAGAGCAACTGGGGTGCTCTGCTCGCGAGCGAGGGGTATATATAGGCACCTCATTGGTCCCGGTTGGTGACATGAGCCGGGACTAAAGGGAGCCTTTGGTCCCGGTTCAAGTGTGACGCCCCCGATTCAATCGTACACTAATCATACATGCAAACATGTACGATCAAGATCAGGGACTCACGGAAAGATATCACAACACAACTCTACAAATAAAGTAAGTCATACAAGCATCATATTACAAGCCAGGGGCCTCGAGGGCTCGAATACAAGAGCTCGATCATAGACGAGTCAGCGGAAGCAACAATATCTGAGTACAGACATAAGTTAAACAAGTTTGCCTTAAGAAGGCTAGCACAAACTGGGATACAGATCGAAAGAGGTGCAGGCCTCCTGCCTGGGATCCTCCTAAACAACTCCTGGTCGTCGTCAGCGGGCAGCACGTAGTAGTAGGCACCTCCAGTGTAGTAGGAGTTGTCGTCGACGGTGGCGTCTGGCTCCTGGTCCAACATCTGGTTGCGACAACCAGAAGAAGGAAAGGGGGAAAAGGGGAGAAAGCAACCGTGAGTACTCATCCAAAGTACTCGCAAGCAAGGAGCTACACTACATATGCATGGGTATCAAATGGAAGTAAGGGTATCATATGTGGACTGAACTGCAGAATGCCGGAATAAGAGGGGGATAGCTAGTCCTCGAAGACTACGCTTCTGGCAGCCTCCGTCTTGCAGCATGTAGAAGAGAGTAGACTGAAGACCTCCAAGTAGCATCGTATAGCATAATCCTAACCGATGATCCTCCCCTCGTCGCCCTGTGAGAGAGCGATCACCGGTTGTATCTGGCACTTGGAAGGGTGTGTTTTATTAAGTATCCGGTTCTAGTTGTCATAAGGTCAAGGTACAACTCCAAGTCGTCCTGTTACCGAAGATCACGGCTATTCGAATAGATTAACTTCCCTGCAGGGGTGCACCACATACCCCAACACGCTCGATCCCATTTGGCCGGACACACTTTCCTGGGTCATGCCCGGCCTCGGAAGATCAACACGTCGCAGCCCCACCTAGACCAACAGAGAGGTCAGCACGCCGGTCTAAACCTAAGCGCCCAGGGGTCTGGGCCCATCGCCCTTAGCACACCTGCACGTTGCGTGGGCGGCCGGAAGCAGACCTAGCCTAGTGGCGTTCCAGTCCAATCCAGCGCGCGCCGCTCCGTCGCTGACGTCAAGAAGGCTTCGGCTGATACCACGACGCCGGGATACATAACTACTCCCGCGTAGATGGTTAGTGCGTATAGACCAAATGGCCAGACTCAGATCAAATACCCAGATCTCGTTAAGCGTGTTAAGTATCCGCGAACGCCGACCAGGGCCAGGCCCACCTCTCTCCTAGGTGGTCGGAACCTGCCCTGTCGCTCCGCCTCAAAGATCCACACAGAGGGCCGTTGGGACAAAGGTCCTTTCAGCCCCCAATCCGAATCACTCGCGGGTGCTCCACAAGCCGACCCGTCTTTAGTCACCACATGTATCATGTATAAAGCATATAGTATATACCCGTGATCAACTCCCGAGTGATCACGGCCCGATAGTATAGCAGGCAGACGGACAAGGATGTAGGCCACTGATGAATACTAGCATCCTATACTAAGCATTAGGATTGCAGGTAAAGGTAACAACAGTAGTAGCAAGGACAGGCTATGCATCAGTATAGGATTAACGGGAAGCAGTAACATGCTACACTACTCTAATGCAAGCAGTATAGAGAAGAGTAGGCGATATCTGGTGATCAAAGGGGGGGGGCTTGCCTGGTTGCTCTGGCAAGAGAGAGGGGTCGTCAACCGTAGTCGTACGGGTAGCAGCGGCGTCGGGTCTCGGTGGCTAGAGAGAGGAAGAGGGGGAAGAAACAATAAATATAATGCAAGCAATGCATGTGATGCATGACATGAACGTTACGACGTTAGAGGTGCCCTAACGCGGTAGTAGGTGATACGGTGAAGGGGGAACATCCGGGAAAGTATCCCCGGTGTTTCGCGTTTTCGGACGGTGAAACCGGAGGGGAAAGTTGCGAGTTCGATAGGTTAGGGATGTGTGGTGGACGAACGGCCTGCGTATCCGGTTTCGTCTCGTCGTTCTGAGCAACTTTCATGTACAAAGTTTTTCCATCCGAGCTACGGTTTATTTTATATTAATTTTAAAAGATTTAATTCATTTTTAGGATTTATTTAATTATTTAAATTCAACATTATCCAGAATAGTGTCTGCTGACGTCATCATGACGTCAGCATGACGTCAGCAGTCAACAGGGAGTTGACTGGTCAATCTGACGTGTGGGTCCCGCATGTCATACACTGTTTACTCTAATTAGGATCTAACTAATCTAATCACAGTTTAATTAACTCACAATACTTAATTAGGTTAACTAAACAAGATTAATTAAGTTAATTAATTCACTAATTAATTAATTAATTATTAATTATTTTTTAATTCCTTTTTTTTGCACTCTCTTTTTTTAACGTTCTGGGGCTGGGGCCCCCCATGTCAGTGGCCCCAGGGGGCCTTAGCGGGCGCCGGCGCTAGCGGGTAGCGGGTGTGGTGCCCGTGCCCGAGGCCGTAGCCTGCCCGGGCGATGGGGGGGAGCCGGGTACGGGCTCCGGTGGCCAAGGGCCGCGATGGCGCTGGCCGGAACAGGGCGGCAGGGCGGAGGCGGGACGGCGCGGCAGCAGGTGGGCGCTGTGGTGGCAGGGGAGCAGCAGCGGGGGGGGGGACGCGGCGCGGCGGCACAAGTGCAGCCGCACGCATCGGAAGGGGCCACGGGCGGCTAGCGGTGCGCGGGCTGGCACGGCCGCGGGAGGAGAAGAGGGCGGCCGGTGGGCGAGGCCACCGTGGTTGGCGGCGCGAGCAGAACCGAGACGCGGCGCCGGGCGCGTGCAGCCGCATGCGTGAGCGGGGAGGCGCGGTCGGGGAGGCTGCACGGGGGTCGCAGGGGAGCGCCCGGGCGACGGCGGCCATGGGCGTGGGCGGCTCGAGATGCGCATGGGCGCGGAGAGGCATGCGCGAGCTCGGGCGCGATGAGGAGGAACAGGGAGAGGGGGGGCGCGAGGCATGCTCACGGGGGGGGCGTAGGGTCGCGGCAGCGGCTCGAGGAGGAGTCGAAGTCGCGTCCGGCGGGGAGGAGGACGGGGACGGTTCGGCAACGGTGGCGGGGAGGCAGTCCAACGGGGAGGAGATGAGGAGGTCCGGTGGGGAGGTCGCGATGGTGATGAGGTGGCGGGGCTGCGCCGGAATGGCGTCAGGGGCACGGGGCCGGGCCCTTGAGCGAGGGCAGGCGGCGACGGTGGGGGTTGGCGGCGGCGACGGAAGGGGGGGCCCCTTCCGGTCCAGGAAAGGGGGAGGGGGTGAGGACGACGGCGAGCGACGGGCGGGGCGGCGCCGGTGATGCGTCGGGGAGGCGGCGATGGGTTCGGGCCCGATCCCGATTGGATCGGGGGGGGAGTGGGGGCGAGGGAGAGGGGGGGTGGGGGGGTGCGGGGTGGGAGGGTGGGGGGGGTAGGGGTGGCGGGTGGGCTGGCGGGCTGGCCGACCAGTTGGGCCAGTGGGCCGTGGGAGGGGGGTTCCCTCTTTTTTTTGTTAGCTTAGGTTTTAGTTTTTCTCTTTTGTATTTTCTCTTTTGTCTTATTTCATTTTAAAATATTCAGACACTTTATAAAAATGTGTGCACCCCACCATAACTAACCTTGTAATATTTGACAACCCCCGAACATTTTAGTTTGATTATTTTATTTTTTGAAAACTTTTATTACCATCATAATTTTGAATTGAATTTCGAAACCGTTTTGATTTAACCCGAGATTAAGTACAGTGACAGAGGTGACGTGGCATCATTAGTGAGGATTACTGTAGCTTAATTACCCGGGCGTCACAATTCTCCTCCACTACAAGAAATCTCGTCCCGAGATTTAGGAGGTAGAAGGAAAGAGTGCGGGGTATTCATCACGCAGACGATCCTCGCGTTCCCAGGTGGCTTCGTCTTCAGAGTGATTCGACCACTGGACTTTGAGGAACTTGATCGCCTTCTGACGTGTGCGGCGTTCAGCTTGGTCGAGAATGCGGACCGGATGCTCTTTATAAGAGAGGTCCTGTTGCAATTCGAGCACTTCATGATCCACCGCTCGGATTGGATCCTTGAAGCAACGGCGGAGTTGTGACACATGGAACACATCGTGAACCTGAGAAAGGTTCGGCGGAAGCTCCAGTTGATATGCCACCTTTCCACGCCTTTCGAGAATAGTGAAGGGACCGATATAGCGAGGAGCTAGCTTGCCCTTGATCCCGAAAGCGGTGAGCACCCTTCATTGGTGTAACTCGAAGATAAGCCTTTTCGCCAGGTTGATAGACCATGTCTTGGTGATGACGGTCATACTGACTTTTCTGACGTGACTGAGCAGTCTTGAGATTCTCGCGAATAATGCGAACTTGTTCTTCGGCCTGTTGGATAATATCCGGACCGAAGAGTGGACGTTCCCCAGTTTCTGACCAGTTCAGAGGGGTTCGACACTTTCGTCCATATAGCACTTCGAAGGGGGACATCTTCAGACTAGCTTGATAGCTATTATTATAAGAGAACTCGGCATATGGAAGAGATTCCTCCCATTTCTTGCCGAATGAGATTACACAAGCTCGAAGCATGTCTTCGAGAACTTGGTTGACACGTTCAACTTGCCCTTGCGACTGAGGATGGAACGCAGTACTGAACGACAGATGAGTCCCCATAGCTTCTTGGAAACTCGCCCAAAACCTTGAAGTGAATAAGCTGCCACGGTCTGAACTGATAACCAGTGGGATACCGTGAAGTGAAACAATTCTGGCCATGTAGAGAGTAGCAAGCTGACTAGCAGTGATTGTCTCTTTGACCGCCAGGAAATGGGCAACTTTGGAAAGCCGGTCAATGACGACAAGAATAGCATCATTACCTTTCTGCGATTTGGGAAATCCAGTGACGAAGTCCATTTCAACATGGTCCCATTTCCATTCAGGAATAGAGATAGGTTGCAGAGTTCCAGCAGGCCTTTGATGCTCTGCTTTGATTCGGCGACAAACGTCACACTCAGCAACATAACGAGCAATGTCCTGCTTCATATTAGACCACCAGAATCTTTGACGAATATCCTGGTACATCCTTTGTACTACCAGGATGGATGGACAGAGGCGTATCATGAGCTTCTTGCATAACCCTTTTAGTCTTATCCAGGTTTTTCTTCGAACATGGTACCACTAAGCGGCCTTTGAAATACAAGGCGCCATCGTCGGCGATCGTGAAGAATGAGGCTTTCCCCTTTTGAGGTCGCGCTTAATCTGAGGACTTCATCGTCACATTTCTGGTATCATTTGATGGTGTCCACAAGATCTGGTTCGCAACCAGGGTATTGAGAGAACCTTGGAAACACATGGAGGTTCCGTTTGGGAAACTTTCGGGAGGGGGAGCGAGTGATCCCGGGAACAATCATGGATGCAGCCTCTAAATTCTTCGGCAAGCGAGGGCTGAAACTTTGTGGACCTGGAGGTGGTTGCAGTAAGACTTGCGGCTTCAAGGCATCAGCCATTACATTAGCTTGCCGGGGGTATTATGATATATCCACTGTCAAAGTTGCAAAGTCTCCATCCTTTGCTGGCGTAGGTTCAATCTGGCTGAGTACAGATACTTCAGACTTTGATGGTCGGTGAAGATCTCGCAACGATTACCGAGAAGGTAATGTCGCCACTACTTCAGTGCATGAATGACAGCAGCAAGCTCGAGGTCGTGAACCGGGTAGTTTTCTTCGTGAGGGCGCAATTGACGAGAGGCATAAGCAATCACTCTGCGCTCCTGCATTAGGACACAGCCTAATCCTTGGCGGGAAGCGTCGCAGTAAATGACGAAGTCCTTCTTAGTATCAGGTGGTGCAAGCACGGGGGCAGAAGTCAACTTGTCTTTGAGCGCCTGGAAACTTTCCTGACACTTGTCTGTCCAGTCAAACTTGACACCCTTATGCAACAGATTAGTCAGGGGCCTGGCAATCTTGGAGAAGTTCTCGACGAATCGACGGCAGTAGCTGGCGAGACCGAGGAAACTTCGGACTTGCTTCACATTCTTCGGAGGAGTCCAATCGAGTATAGCCTGAACTCGTTCAGGGTTGACGGCAATACCATCCTTGGAGATGACATGCCCAAGATAGGTTACTTCGGGGAGCCAGAATTCACACTTGGAATACTTAGCATACAGTTGATGTTCTCGAAGCTTCTCTAGCACAAGACGCAGATGTCCAGCATGTTCTTCCTCGTTCTTGGAAAATACAAGGATATCGTCCAGATAAACCACGACGAACTTGTCGAGGTAATCCATGAATATATAATTCATCAGACGAGAGAAGGTGGCTGGAGCATTCGTTAAACCGAATGACATGACGGTGTACTCGTATGATCCATACCGAGTCACGAAGGCAGTTTTTGGGATGTCCTCTTCACGAACACGGATCTGGTGGTAACCCAACCTCAAGTCGAGTTTGGAGAACACTGATGAGCCAGCCAGTTGATCATAAAGATCATTGATCCGAGGAAGAGGATATTTATTCTGAATGGTAGCTTGGTTTATAGGACGGTAGTCTTGGACTAATCGGTTTGTCCCATCCTTTTTCTTAACAAAGAGAGAAGGTGCTCCCCAAGGAGAGCAACTAGGACGAATGAAACCTTTGACAAGAGATTTGTCGATTTCCTCCTTAAGCTCAATGAGTTCATGCGGCGGCATCTTATAGGGTCGTTTGGCTATAGGGGTGGTGCCGGGTTTCAAGTCGATGATGAATTCGACAGCTCTAGCAGGGGGAATCCCTGGAAGTTCTTCTGGGAAGACATCTTGGAATTCACGAACGACGGGAATGTTTTCAATGCCCTCGAGTGGTGCAGCGTTCAACGCATTCAAGGCATAAAGTCGTGCCTCGGCGTTCTGAACTAGATGAGCTCGATAAGCTATTATTTCATCAGAAGGGTGTAGCAAATGGACGACCTTAGTGGCGCAAACTATAGAAGCAGTATGCGCTTTTAACCAATTCATTCCCAGAATGAGATCAATGCTACAGGACTTCAGTACGATGGGAGAGACAAGGAATTCCAGCCCTTCGATTTCTACAGGGACGTCGTTGCAAATCATGGAGGTTCGACATTGGCCCGCAGGGGTGTGTACTAATAGTGAAGCATCCATGTTCTCACATTTAATGTCGTGCAAGCATGCAAAACCTTCTGACATGAATGAATGCGATGCACCTGTATCAAATAAAACGGATGCTGGTACTGAATTTACGAGGAGGGTACCCATCACAGTAGCAGGCTGGTCTTGAGCTTCGCTCAGATCAACGTGGTTGGCATGAACACGACCATAAGACTTGGCATTGTTGCTGCGGGGCTGGTTGCTTCCACGGCCAGTTGCTGGAAGGGCCAGTTGATTCGGATTCTGGTTGCATTCCCTAGCACGATGCCCTGGTTGTCCACACCTGAAGCACAATCCATTATTGGGAGTGGGAACAGGAGCTTGTGGTGGTGGAGCTGGGAGTCTTGGCCGCCTAGTCGGAGGAGTAGGCAGACGAGGTGCAGCATAGGTCTGCCTTGGGGTAGGTGCATCCGGCTGGTACAAGCTATTGGGAATCCATATCTTGCGCTTCTGCGAGGACGGGCCCGAAGATGAGCCCGTGTCACGGTTGCGCCTGTGAGAGCTCTGGTATTCCTGCAGACCAGTTTCGACATTGATGGCTTTGTTCACCAGAGTGGCGAAATCAGCAAAATCATGCACTAGAAGTGCGAGTTTGATGTCAGCTTGAAGGCCATCCCGGAACTTCTCCTGTCTGCGTGCATCAGTTGCAATGTCCTCTTCAGCATAGCGGGACAAGTCCAGAAACTCCCGCTGATAAGCTTCCACAGTTTTGTTGCCTTGGGTGAGGTTGCGGAACTCACGCTTCTTCCGGTCCATAACTCCCGGAGGAATGAAGCGAGCACGGAAGGCAGCTTGGAAGTCTGGCCAGGTGATGATTGTTCCAGCTGGCAGTGTACGCCTGTGGCTGTCCCACCATTGAGCTGCGGGACCTTTCAGGAAGAAGGAAGCAAAGGTGACATAGCTGGCAGGGGCTACATCAGCAGACTCCATCTCATAGGTGATGTCACGGAGCCAGTCATCAGCATCCAGAGGCTGGGTTGAGCTGCGGTACACTGTTGGGTTCAGGCGCATGAAATCCTGCAGAGTTACTGGGGTTGGCTGCTGGTTCATATTGGGGCGAGGGAACTGAGCCATCATATTCTCCATGAACTGGCGATTCATCTCAAGCTGTTGGATCATACCAGCCATGTACTCAGGCGGTGGTGGGGCGCTGCCACCACGACCACGACCACCTGGTCTAACCATCCTGCTAATATTTAACAGGGGTAGTTCAGCATTGAGGAATTGTAAAAACAAGAATCATTCAAGATGAAACATGCACAACGAAAGCAGCACGATAGATACCACATAGTAGTCGGCATATCTTACAAAAGAGATCATGCATAGAGTTCGTTACACAGTGTTCAGTACATAGACTAAGACATCAAAGGCGGCACGCAGGCTCGCGGCGAATGCATCTAACACTAATAAGCAAGTCTACGTCAGTCCCATGCGGTACTGCGGAGGTAGGTGTAGCCCGACAGCTGGCAGTGACGCGAAGGGAAGACCTCCACGCGAGTAGCCTGGGGTCCGCGGATACTCTGGTGCGGAACCCGACGCGCAGGTGGCAGGAGAGGGCCCAATGCAGGAGAGTAGCCTCCCACATCTGGCCAGCCGACGCCCTGGGGCATCACGGTCCGGGCAGGGTAGATCGTAGAACGCGACAGATTACCAGAGCGGACAGAGGGGTGCAACAGCGTCAGAGCACGATACAGGTGCTGACGGGTGGTGTACAACTCGTGGCGAAGAGCTCGGTTAGCTCTATCCAGCCCATCAGCATGCAGAACCAGGTTCTGATGGTAGAATGGCTCTCGGGTGACAGTGGAGTAGGCAGCAGTGTAGTATCCCTCCGCACCATCATCGGATGCGATAGCAATGTGCCTGAAGGGGGAGGTGTCCAACTCCTGATACTCGCCACGGAGACGTGTCAGAGCAGCATAAGCAGCATCGTGGACCGCCATATCGATAGTCACTCCAACACCATGAGCAGTGTGCAGCACGGTAGTGGAGTCATACTCCCGAGAGTAGAGGTGGACGATGGCACGGTACTGCTCCTGGTTGAAGTCCTGATACTCCTCATAGACGGTGTACTCAGGGTGCCAGCGATAACCCAGATAGGTCATCATCTCAGCTAGCACGGCAGGTGATCCTGAGGCACCAATGGCCGTCGTGTGGCGCACGACCTGCCTCGTGGGTTCCATCTGAAAACAAAGATGTTTTCACAGGAGTCAAATGACAATGTGGATAATGTTCAAGTACATTCCTAAAGAATAACTAGGGCTTATCCAACTTTGGGGTGAATGTCGTAACGGGATCCTAGTGTCAGAGTTAGTAAATTCGTTTAACCCGAGTAGAAGAGAGTTCAGAGTCCCAGAGTAAAGGTCGAGGAGTAAAAGATCCTAGTACCACCCGATGGCGACGTGGGCCCGTAAGGCACACAGCCAAGTTAGTAAAAGTTTTTACAATGTCTAGACTCGACTTCGGCCAAGGAGTGTGGAAGGGGGATTCCTACAGGCAGTCGGCTCTGATACCAACTTGTGACGCCCCCGATTTAATCGTACACTAATCATACACGCAAACGTGTACGATCAAGATCAGGGACTCACGGAAAGATATCACAACACAACTCTACAAATAAAATAAGTCATACAAGCATCATATTACAAGCCAGGGGCCTCGAGGGCTCGAATACAAGAGCTCGATCATAGACGAGTCAGCGGAAGCAACAACATCTGAGTACAGACATAAGTTAAACAAGGTTGCCTTAAGAAGGCTAGCACAAACGGGGATACAAATCGAAAGAGGCGCAGGCCTCCTGCCTGGGATCCTCCTAAACTACTCCTGGTCATCGTCAGCAGGCATCACGTAGTAGTAGGCACCTCCGGTGTAGTAGGGGTCGTCGTCGACGGTGGTGTCTGGCTCCTGGACTCCAGCATCTGGTTGCGACAACCAGAAAGGAAGGAAAAGGGGGAAAAAGGGGGAGAAAGCAACCGTGAGTACTCATCCAAAGTACTCGCAAGCAAGGAGCTACACTACCTATGCATGGGTATCAAATGGAGTAAGGGTATCATATGTGGACTGAACTGCAGAATGCCGGAATAAGAGGGGGATAGCTAGTCCTATCGAAGACTACGCTTCTGGCAGCCTCCGCCTTGCAGCATGTAGAAGAGAGTAGACTGAAGACCTCCAAGTAGCATCGTATAGCATAATCCTAACCGATGATCCTCCCCTCGTCGCCCTGTGAGAGAGCGACCACCGGTTGTATCTGGCACTTGGAAGGGTGTGTTTTATTAAGTATCCGGTTCTAGTTGTCATAAGGTCAAGATACAACTCCAAGTCGTCCTGTTACCGAAGATCACGGCTATTCGAATAGATTAACTTCCCTGCAGGGGTGCACCACATACCCCAACACGCTCGATCCCATTTGGCCGGACACACTTTCCTGGGTCATGCCCGGCCTCGGAAGATCAACACGTCGCAGCCCCACCTAGACCAACAGAGAGGTCAGCACGCCGGTCTAAACCTAAGCGCCCAGGGGTCTGGGCCCATCGCCCTTAGCACACATGCACGTTGCGTGGGCGGCCGGAAGCAGACCTAGCCTAGTGGCGTTCCAGTCCAATCCAGCGCGCGCCGCTCCGTCGCTGACGTCAAGAAGGCTTCGGCTGATACCACGACGCCGGGATACCCATAACTACTCCCGCGTAGATGGTTAGTGCGTATAGACCAAATGGCCAGACTCAGATCAAATACCCAGATCTCGTTAAGCGTGTTAAGTATCCGCGAACGCCGACCAGGGCCAGGCCCACCTCTCTCCTAGGTGGTCGGAACCTGCCCTGTCGCTCCGCCTCAAAGACCCACATAGAGGGCCGTTGGGACAAAGGTCCTTTCAGCCCCCAATCCGTGAATCACTCGCGGGTGCTCCACAAGCCGACCCGTCTTTAGTCACCACATGTATCATGTATAAAGCATATAGTATATACCCGTGATCAACTCCCGAGTGATCACGGCCCGATAGTATAGCATGGCAGACGGACAAGGATGTAGGGCCACTGATGAAAATACTAGCATCCTATACTAAGCATTAGGATTGCAGGTAAAGGTAACAACAGTAGTAGCAAGGACAGGCTATGCATCAGTATAGGATTAACGGGAAGCAGTAACATGCTACACTACTCTAATGCAAGCAGTATAGAGAAGAGTAGGCGATATCTGGTGATCAAAGGGGGGGGGCTTGCCTGGTTGCTCTGGCAAGAGAGAGGGGTCGTCAACACCGTAGTCGTACGGGGTAGCAGCGGCGTCGGTCTCGGTGTCTAGAGAGAGAAGAGGGGGAAGAAACAATAAATATAATGCAAGCATATGCATAGTGATGCATGACATGACAAGTTACGGCGTTAGAGGTGCCCTAACGCGGTAGTAGGTGATACCGGTGAAGGGGGATAACATCCGGGAAAGTATCCCCGGTGTTTCGCGTTTTCGGACCGGTGAACCGGAGGGGGAAAGTTGCGAGTTTGATAGGTTAGGGATGCGTGGCGGACGAACGGGCTGCGTATCCGAATTCGTCTCGTCGTTCTGAGCAACTTTCATGTACAAAGTTTTTCCATCCGAGCTACGGTTTATTTTATATTAATTTTAAAAGATTTAAATCATTTTTAGGATTTATTTATTTAATTTAATCAACATTATCCAGAATAGTGTCTGCTGACGTCATCATGACGTCAGCATGACGTCAGCAGTCAACAGGGAGTTGACTAGGTCAATCTGACGTGTGGGTCCCGCATGTCATACACTGTTTACTCTTAATTAGGATCTAACTAATCTAATCACAGTTTAATTAACTCACAATACTTAATTAGGTTAACTAAACAAGATTAATTAAGTTGATTAATTCACTAATTAATTAATTAATTATTAATTATTAATTTTTAATTCCTTTTTTTTTGCACTCTCTTTTTTTTTAACGTTCTGGGGCTGGGGCCCCCCATGTCAGTGGCCCCAGGGGGCCTTAGCGGGCGCCGGCGCTAGCGGGTAGCGGGTGTGGTGCCCGTGCCCGAGGCCGTAGCCTGCCCGGGCGATGGGGGGGAGCCGGGTACGGGCTCCGGTGGCCAAGGGCCGCGATGGCGCTGGCCGGAACAGGGCGGCAGGGCGGAGGCGGGACGGCGCGGCAGCAGGTGGGCGCTGTGGTGGCAGGGGAGCAGCAGCGGGGGGGGGGGGGGGGGGGGGGGGGGGGGGGGGGGGGGGGGGGGGGGGGGGGGGGGGGGGGGGGGGGGGGGGGGGGGGGGGACGCGGCGCGGCGGCACAAGTGCAGCCGCACGCATCGGAAGGGGCCGCGGGCGGCTAGCGGTGCGCGGGCTGGCACGGCCGCGGGAGGAGAAGAGGGCGGCCGGTGGGCGAGGCCACCGTGGTTGGCGGCGCGAGCAGAACCGAGACGCGGCGCCGGGCGCGTGCAGCCGCATGCGTGAGCGGGGAGGCGCGGTCGGGGAGGCTGCACGGGGGTCGCAGGGGAGCGCCCGGGCGACGGCGGCCATGGGCGTGGGCGGCTCGAGATGCGCACGGGCGCGGAGAGGCATGCGCGAGCTCGGGCGCGATGAGGAGGAACAAGGGAGAGAGGGGGGGCGCGAGGCATGCTCACGGGGGGGGCGTAGGGTCGCGGCAGCGGCTCGAGGAGGAGTCGAAGTCGCGTCCGGCGGGGAGGAGGACGGGGACGGTTCGGCAACGGTGGCGGGGAGGCAGTCCAACGGGGAGGAGATGAGGAGGTCCGGTGGGGAGGTCCGGCGATGGTGATGAGGTGGCGGGGCTGCGCCGGAATGGCGTCAGGGGCACGGGGCCGGGCCCTTGAGCGAGGGCAGGCGGCGACGGCGGGGGTTGGCGTGGCGGCGACGGAAGGAAGGGGGGGGGCCCTTCCGGTCCAGGAAAGGGGGAAGGGGTGAGGACGACGGCGAGCGACGGGCGGGGCGGCGCCGGTGATGCGTCGGGGAGGCGGCGATGGGTTCGGGCCCGATCCCGATTGGATCGGGGGGGAGTGGGGGCGAGAGGAGAGGTGGGGAGTGGGGGGTGAGTGGGGTGACGGGGTGGGGTTAGGGTTTCGGGGGTGTGGGTTATGGGGGGGGTGGCCGGGTGGGCCTGGCGGGCTGGCCGACCAGTTGGGCCAGTGGGCCGTGGGAGGGGGGGTTCCCTCTTTTTTTTTTGTTAGCTTAGGTTTTAGTTTTTCTCTTTTGTATTTTCTCTTTTGTTTTATTTCATTTTAAAATATTCAGACACTTTATAAAAGTGTGTGCACCCCACCATAACTAACCTTGTAATATTTGACAACCCCCGAACATTTTAGTTTGATTAATTTTTAATTAATTTTTTTTTAAAACTTTTATTACCATCATAATTTTGAATTGAATTTCGAAACCGTTTTGATTTAACCCGAGATTAAGTACAGTGACAGAGGTGACGTGGCATCATTAGTGAGGATTACTGTAGCTTAATTACCCGGGCGTCACATCAAGACACCAATCGGGACCAATGGTGGTGGGCCAGGAGCGAGGCCCATTGGTCCCGGTTCGTCCCACCAACCGGGACCAAAATGTCCAGATGAACCGGGACCAATGGCCCACGTGGCCCGGCCGGCCCCCTGGGCTCACGAACCGGGTCCAATGCCCCCATTGGTCCCGGTTCTGGACTGAACCGGGACTAATGGGCTGACCCGGCCTGGACCAAAGCCTTGTTTTCTACTAGTGATAGTTTCAAAATATTCAAGAAGAAGAATTGCATGGGTAACTAAATGTGTCATACAAGAAAACTGTGGTTTGGAAACCTTGGGAATTTCCAAAATACTTCCTCTATCCTAAATTTTAGTGCATATTACAATTTTTTTTAAATTCAGACTTTGTTTAGAGAAGAGGTTATCAACATCTAGAATACCAAATCAAATACCACTAGTTTCATGATGAAATATATTTTCCTATGATATATATTTGGTATTGTACATATAGTTAGTTTTCTCTATAAAGTGGAACATTTTTTGTAAAACTTGACTTTTGCGGAAATCAATTGATTGTGAATATGGATCATCTTGACTAACATAGATGACCTAATCAGAGGAAGCTAGCACCCGCTCTATACACATGTCGGTGCACTCTTTAGAATATGGAATTGCATTCAAATCAATGGCTACCATCCAAGCTCATTGGAAGGGGCTCAATCTTTCACTCAATGGTGGCCAGGCGCCATTAACAATAGGCCTATGCATAGACAGCAATCCTCCCTTGTCATGTTTGCCTTTCTGAAAATGTTTGTCCTCTGGAGAATTTGGAGTGAGGGGCTTGATGTAGCCTAGGACCCATTTCACTTTATTGGTGCCCTAACCCTTGTTATATGAAAAACAAAGCACCCCGCAAAAAAGGCCTATCAACTAATTGTCCATTGCACCGAATGGTATAAAGCTAGACGACACCCCGTGTGTAGCCGCAAACTGGAAATCTGTTTTCTGAATTGTCTAGAATACAAATTCCATTCTTATGATTTAGACTATGCTGGGAATTGTTGCATAAGCAAAAAAAACCTTGACATGAAAAGTTTGCATGTTAAAACTAAATGCAATATGATTACAACCCACTTAAAATGCACTGATGCATGTTGCATGATAGAGAGATTCTCAAGCCTAATTCGGAGGGATGCTAATTTTGACAATGTGGAAGCACGCATGCGCGAAAAAATAGCTATTTAATGACTTGCAGGTGGGGTTTGTCTATAAAAGATATATAGATATGAAAATTTTGAATGGTGGACAGGCTCCATGAAGGCCGATTTTTGAAAAATTCAAAATTCTAACTTTTATGTTTCAACAAAATCTGAAAAAAAATACACATATACCTAGAGGTATAATGTACATGTGTGTAAAATTTCATGACGAAATACGTTGAAATGGGAGCTGTGCAAAAAAACTATGGCTGTTGAACACATGTACTGTTCATTGCTCAAAGTCCATGATTTTGTCTTTTTGTACAGGTCGAGATTCAAAGTATTTCATCATGAAATTTTACACACATATACATTACATCCTTACATACATGTAAAGCTTTTACTAGAATTTTTTGAAACTGAAAAGTTTAAATTTGAATTTTTCAAAATTTCGGCCTCCATGAAGCTCGGTCACCAAAATGCCCTACTCATATAGATACACTTACCATTGCACTGGAAAAATACTGGCCATTACACTGAAGAAAAAAAAACTGGCCACTACACTGGGAATATGCACAGCAAGGCGAAAAGGTTGATTTTTTTGGCTAAAAGGTAAATAAATATGTGGTACCAGGTAATGATGGTTGGTAAAAATCATATAGCACATGGAAGATAAGACTGTTTGGACCAACGAGATGATGGATCTTTTCTGTTTGGACCATTTGGATTTTGGAGGAAAGGAAAGCAGGAGTGAGTGAAGTAACATGCTCATGCTCAATTTATCATGGAGTGGGGATAAAACTGAAAAGCAACAAAGCATGTTTGTCCCACGCTGTTTCCTTCTTTACTGGGTGCACCAAAATCAGGGGGTTTGAATTCATCGACTTGCTATTTCTGTATCTTTTTCTTTTCTCCTAATTACTGGTAATGGCCCTCATTTGTCTCTTCCAAGTTACTACCTCCTTTCCAAAATGCTTGAAGTTCTAGGTTTGTTATAAGTCTACTTTTTAAAGTTTAACCGAGTTTGTAGAAAAACATGCCAATATCTACAATACCAAACTAGCTTCATGAGATTCGTCATAACATGTTTTTCCATGATATATGTATTTGATGTTGTACTCCCTCCGTTTCATAATTCTTGCCGTTGTTTTTTATAGAACATAGAGAGTAGCTATTAAAAATTGATCAAATTTAAAGAGGTTTGCCTTAGGACAAAACTAGAACTTCAAGTATTTTGGAATGGAGGGAGTGCTATAGTTTTTGCATTTCCCTCTCAACTCAAATTTCCTGTTATCCACTACTACAAAAGTTTACTCTTTCCAATAGAGTGAGGAAAGGCCACAATACTGGCATGCTTGGATCTGATGGAGAACATAATCATGTTCATGAGACTCTTCTTATGTAACAAGATCTGACCTCCTTTTGCACCATATTCATCTTTACTTGTTAACCGCTACTAGAAATGTTTACCGTTTTCAGGAGAGGGTAAATGCTATAATAGTGGCATGCCTGCATCTGATGGGAGAACATAAGTTCCAACATAAGCATGTTCATGAGACTCTTCTCATGTAATAAGATCTGACCTCCTTTTGCATGAAAGGAGGTAGCCTATGTCGTTGCGAAAGCCAAAAGAAGGCTTGCTGGCCACCAAACAGTGCTCCGTAGATGCCACTAATCCACACTAAAGATGGAGCCTTTAATCACAGGCTAAAGATGAAGTTCCATAGGCCCAATGGAGCCTTTAATCACTATTCTGCTTTGCAAAGTAAAGGATCCAAAAGGTGCCTTTAATCACCTTGGGTATCTTTTACTAGTCAGTTTTGCCAGCACAGGTGCACAACTCATGAAAGAATCTGTAGATGCCGAAAGCTTTATCTCCAATGCTACTTGGGGATCTCTTTTGTTTGTCAGTTTTGCTAGCACAAGTGCAGAACTCATGATTCATGAAAGGATCGTTACAAATCAAAAGATTTATCCTGATGGAAGCCGTGCATGACCTGATGGGTCAGCAAACTAGTGATGGACAGTCAAGAAGGCAGCAGGAGGCCTTTGTTGATCATAAACAATAAAAGGTGGTAAAAGGTGCTGCTGCACTGATAAAAAAAGAAGAAGGTACGAGACTGCAAAACAAACATGCATATAAATATCAATGGGCACTCGAAGTTTGCACAATCCAACAACCTCAGGTGATGCCAAAAGGGATCACCCACAGTGTTCAACGCATACCAAACCGCACCAGGAGCAACTCATTGCATATTACATAAGTACAGAATTCTCTAACACTCGCAGTACCACAACACAACCGGGAGAACCAAACAGAGCTCAAAGTTGAATAGGCTTGACCTTAAAGTGGAGGTTGATAAGTGAAAACACGAAACATTTAAGATCCTGCAAACAAAAACATCCACAAACGTTAGGAGTAGTTTTCAGTTACAGGCATACAGTATTGTGAAAAAACAAAATACTAGTTATCATCAGAACAGTTTAAACTAATTAGTCCATTTGCCTCGGTGGGGTTAAGAGCAGCAGCTAATTATGTGGTTTTGTGCCCCTCTTTAAACTTTTTAACTATAATGCACGTGCCACTAACAGTTCCTTAATGTGCCTAGGAAATTATTAACACATGGTCGCTCATGACAGTTGTCCACTAAGCAAACCTAACAGAAGACTAAGGATGTAATGATAAATCTAGGCACAGAAGAGTCTGGATATTTTCATTACGTAGAAGAACCAATTTAAGAACAAACATGTTATCTTTTTCCACTAACACACCCCATCACATAGAAGGTTTTCAGTTTTTCAATATGGTATCATACTGTCAACTTGAGATGCAATTAATCACCTAATTCACTAAAAGATAGGTCCCCAAAAATAGTAACATAGAACATGCAACAAACAATAATTTTTCTCCTGTTATTTTTTTTTAGACAGAAGGCTTCTCGGCCCAACTTTATAGAGAAAGCAAATATACTGAAGTTACCAGTTTAGAAATGAAGCACAGAAAACAAAAGAAATTAGCATCATAGCTAGTAATTACAACCCATACTGGGTAACAGATAGGAAAGCGAGCTTTAGAGCAGGTAGCTAACGGCCAGAGGTGACCACCTAACCGACATCAGCCTCGAACAGTTCTTTTAACCATATTATGAACTCAGTCAAGTCTATTATAAGGCGTAAACCGTAAAGAACTTGCAAAATCTCTAAGGGACCCTGATGCATCCATCGATTATACTGATGTATAGCAATATCATGTTTTCTGTGTTTACATCTAGAATAGCCGATCTGCTTTGGAACTCTAAACTGATTGTGTTCAAACTTCAAAACGGCTACTGATATTAGTAACAACCCAAAACCTCCATCATTGTTTCACACTGTCCACACATAGTTTTCAAGATCTCAGGTAGTGAAAGCAGGAGATATATTACAAATGTGTTGATGTTGATTAACAGAGCAACCAAAAAGGCTAACAAAGATGCAGATTATTGACAGTTAATAAGAAACCATACCACGAAATATGCTCGGTAAAACAGCTAGCCCTTTAAGTTCTATAAGCAAACCACATCGTTTCAGATCTTTTAATTGCAAAATTTAAATCTAAATTAAACAACAAAGCAATTTCTATTATCTATCTGTGCTTCATATGTTTAACTGTTCCCAAAAAACCAATATGGTGACAGCCTCACGGAGGCACAACTGAAAGAGGATGGGAAGAATTGATATATCTTGGGTGCTAACGTAGACAAAAAAAGTATATGACCATCCACAGGAAGAGCTGACATTTCCTCAGTGCTAGTGTACACAGAGAAGTATATGGTCATCCAAAACCGAAATCGTTAACTGGCACTGTCACGGACTAGTGGGTTGTATGGCTATCCAGAAACAATATGATATTATGGAGGAACAGTCCACTCTTGTTTCCTTTCTTGTTCGTTTTCTTTTTTGTGTTTGCATATAATTCAGTTTTTTCTTCCTTACACCATATCCCTACAGGTACAGGTTGTGCGAGTGAAAGGTTCAGAATAAGAACAGATGTTGACCTCTTGAAGTCATGTTATATTTGCTGACCTTCTTTTGTTTTGAGTTTTTAGCTTGGTCGCTTGTAAACACTACATACCAAAAGGTGGATGTGATATGGTATATATTGTTTTGCTTCCTTTAGATGTCAGGTATGCTAGGTTCCTATGGGGTATAAAACATTAATCGATCATATTAGCATGTTTTGTAAGAAATTGGTTCTTTCTTGGTTAATAGAGGATGACGAAAAAGGCAACCTGACATCTTGTTAACCATTGACTCGTCATTTATCTCAAAAATCATGAAGACGTGACAATACCGCAATAACCATCTCACAGTCAGTAGATTACTTTGAGCTAATTAAGTTCCATTCTACTATTAAATCAGGTATATTACAAATGAGTTTAGCACAAGGAATACTCAGACTCAGTCACCCATGGGCAAAGCCATAAAAGGTCTAACCAGTTTGTACCAAGCATCAATACCCCTAGACAAACATTGAGTTTCTGCTACCACTAAGGACTCTAGATATGCGACCAAGTGAATAAGACTAATGTTCAGTTAAGCTATATTCCAATAGCAAAGCTCACACCTGACCTAAGCATAGAATCCACATTGCTGACATGGCGCAAATCATGTTAACGTTGATTGGGAAAGAATGTGAATGGATTACCTGGACGAGGTAGTAGAAGATGCGGAGGCCCTCCGGGTCCTTGCTGGTCTGGACGTCAACGAGGGAGCCGATCTTGGAGGTGGTGAAGGAGATGTGCTCGTTGCCCATGACAATCTCGAGCTCCTGCCTGCCGACGCGGTCGGGCTCCGGCCAGTTGCTGTCGTCCTCCTTCATTATCTGCCAATCCCAGCAGAGATTCAACCATCACCGTCGGCACAAAACCCTAACCCTAGGTCTCTGTTCGTGACTAGAAAAAGGAGGAACGCGGGGCACAAACCTCCGAGTCCTGGATGATCCTCCTCGCCTCGCGGAGCACGGAGGGGGAGACGAAGACCTCCTTGCGGATCATGGTGTCGTTCTTGTAGTTGGAGTTGTTGGCGTAGCGGAGCTTGCCGTTGGGGCGGAACTCGAACTCGAGGAACTCGTGCCCGAACTTGCCCTTGTGCCCCACGTAGTACCGCAGGTAGAACGCCGCCCCGCCTGCTTCCTCGCCGGCTCCGTTGCCCGCGCCGCCGACCGCCGCCATGGTTTTCTCTCTCTTCGTGGGGGCGGAGAGGTTGCAGCGCCGCTATGTTCGTGCTCGGCACTTCGTCTGAACCTTGGGACGTTTACTGGACCTCCCCTTTCTGTTTATTCTTTCTTCTTTGGGCCGCCGCCTTCAAATTTGGGCCCGTAGACGGCCTGCAAAAGGCGCGAGTTTGTCTAAAAAAAATTGCACCTCCTTTTTCATTACCCTTCAAACTTTTCGTCAAAAAAACAAATTACCCCTCGAACAAAAAACCAAAGAAAAAATAAACTCATCGCTTTCATTGCTCCTTTCCTTTGTTTTGTGACTCCGTTTGAGCCTATCACAGGCTGCACCTCACTTGCCCACACAGAAGTGCTCCAGATCTTGTCCAGGAGGCTGATGAGAAGGTATTTTTTTCTCTCCTATTTTTTTTCTGTCATATTTTTTCTCTCCTAGTTCTATGATTGCAAGTTAGAAAAAAGAAGTTCCAACTCTTTCACAAGAGATTTCACTGGCCAAGGTACCAATGGTGGGATCAAGCTGCGTCAATTTACCCCCTCAAAAGAAAAAAAAAGTTGCATCAATTTATGCTCGAAGCACGGAGATTACAATCGAAATTGGTAGAGTTGAATTCTTACATTAAAATTTTTTGCATCATTTTATGCTTGAAGCACGGAGATTGCAATCAAAATTGGTAGAGTTGAACTTTTACATTGTACTCCCTCTGTTTCAAATTACTCGTCGTAGAAATGAATGTATCTAGAGTACTAGTCATAAACGGCTGGCGCACCCCGTAAGCATTTTGGCAATCTTACTTTCGAACATTAGTCTGCAAAACATGATGGAGCAACATGGCCTCCAAATTGCAATCAAAGACGAGAGCTTGTTAATAGTGGACATGGCATTCATATCTTGGCATGACAGAAGGCAAAACCAATATATTGGGCATGAAAGTAAACAGAAAAAATCTTTTGATTCCCTCCCATAAACCAAGGATAAGGCTGTGCCCCTTTTTAATAAACCATAGCAAGATTATACTTACGCTTAACTTAATATTGATTAAGAGTAGCTAAGGATGGCTCAATATGGTAACATCATAACTGATTTGTAAACAAAAAATGGTAAGATTTTGACAATAGGACCGCTACTGAAAGGTACGGGCGTATGATGCATTGATAAGCTGCATTAAACTGAGACTACATTGTTCAGTTAGCTCAAAAACAAATCACAGTGAGAGCATATGCGCCTAGAACTGTGCTCAACAACCAATGGAGGGAGACCGAGGGGCTTCAACCCTAGCCGCCGGGTCACCACTCCTTCCTCTCCCTCCCCTTCGTCCCTCCCCCCTCCCCCCCCCTCCCTCCCCCGGTGCGGGCGACCGAGGGGCTCCAACCCTAGCCACCGGGTCATCGCTCCTTCCTCTCCCTTCCCTCCGTCGCCGCCGGTGGTCGGCGCCGGGCATAGCCTGTGCGGTGCGACGGCGGCGGCGGAGGCACTCCTCCCTCTCACGGGTCATAGGGTGACACGGGGCATCCTGGCTCGAGGATGTGACCCCGTTTCTAGACTGCGGCGGCGCCGATCTGGTTCATGACGGCCCAGATCTGGACTACGGCGGTGTGGCGGCCAGCCGGCGTCCTAACGGCGGCTGTGGTGGCAGTGTTGGCGACGGCGATGGTTGTGGCGCGGCGGCGTCGGAGGCGGCGCGGGCTACGGGCCCGGCGGCCTGCCTTGTTAGGGCGGCGGCAGCGGCGCGCCATCTGCCTTTGGATCGGCGGCGGCGGTGTGGAAGGCTTGGTGGTCACGTCAGCGGCACCTCCGGTTAGATCTGTTCTGACCGGTGCAGCCGGCGGTGGTGGTCATCTCTTCCGTTAGAGGTGGCCAGCCTGCGGCTGGGTGGTCGGATCTTGAGATTCGCCATCTAGTCCCGGCTACGAGTCGAGGAGACATAGTTGCCGGTGAAAACCGAGCCGTTGACGGACGATGGAGATGTTTTGCGCCATTACCTTGATGAAGGCATCGTCGTGTAACCGTTGTCAACCCACTCGTGCTACTTCGGGGGAAACCCTAGGATCTGGTCTTTCAGATCGGACGGTAGCGGTACTACGGTGCCGTTTCTCTCTTGGGAGCATCGTTTGTGGAGCAGCGCTGGAAGACAGAGGCAGGAGGTGGAGCGGCTTCGTCTTGCACGGAGCTTCGATGGAGCTGTCAAGTCATGCCTGACCGACAGGTGCTACGCTGAGTCATACCTGGTTGATAGGTGCTACTTACGACGGATCTTTCAGAGTCTTCGCGTCTGGACGGATGAGCGCAGGGCGGTGGCGCTGTTGGGCGCCATGGTGGCGTCGACGGATGTCTAGAATGGCAAGGATGATGCGGATCTCTCTTCTGAAGATGGGTCAGTGGTCCGATGATGATGGCGGCTTCTAAAACGTATGCATGTGGTGTGCGGTTTAGGTAGGCTGCACCGGCTACTGGTCCCGGTACATTATGTGGATGAATCGGCGACGCCACCGGTTTTAGATATGAGGAGTGAGAGCATTCCATATTATCAAGTTTATAGGTGTGAGTGGTGGCTTCGGATGAATTGATGTATGTTTTTATCAGACCTTTATAGAATAATTAATAAAGATGACTGCATGCATCGATTGATGCAGAGGCAACAGGTTTAACCTCCTTTTCTAAAAAAAATCAACCAATGAAGCAGACTACCTACACCTTTTTTGTGTGGAAATCCCACCCTTTTCCTTCAGAAAATACATACCCAAGGAAGAGAAGAATTTAATAGTTGGGTCCTATGTGATAGGACTCACCCATAAATATATCATTTGCCAATATGTGTCAGAGGTGCCTACAAAATAGTTGGTCAAAGCAATTCAAGAGTAGCGCGGAAACATACAGAGAGGTTGATGATTATAGACTGAAGTCCAGGAGCTGTAAGATTGTTCTTGAGAGATGCCTCTTGACTTGCGATCTCTGACGGACGGTGTCATCTCTTTGTTTGTTTCGAAGTTATAAGACAGAGTACATAGAGAGATCCTTGGAGATTCGATTGATACTAACAAATTTAGTGGGCAACGCAGTCGAACAAAGCAGCCCCATATATGTTTTGTCAAAGATTAAAATATTCACTGTTTATATACAACATCAAATGGTTAGAGCCTAACGGGCCGATCCAAATGGACGTCGATTTCGTCCGCTTTTTGTCCGTTTGGGTCGGCCAGACGGACATGGATGCCCGCTTCCGCATTTGGGTCGGCACCTGCGCCCAACGCTGGCCTGCGACCCATTTAGACGGCGCTAAAAAAATGAACACATGCATATTTAGAAAAAGAGAAACTACATTAATTAAACATTAAAGCCGGCCACGAAGGCCGGCGAGAGTCCACGCGTCCACATTTGCATTTAAAAAAATTAAAAACAACCTAAACTACGAGGCGGCGCGCTGCCCTAGGCGTCGTCGTCGTCCTCGGGGTCCGTGAGGTCGATGAGCGTCGGCGCCGGCCCGGCCCAGACGAACGCCGTGTTCCAGAGCGCTGCCATGTCGGGCTGTGCCGGCGCAGGCAGTGCCGGAGCGGGGGGGCTGTGCGGCCACCTGTGCAGCCGCGGCCTGGCGCGCCTCCTCCTCGGCCTCGCGCGCCTCCTCCTCGAGGTCGCGCTCGAGCATCCCCTCGTACTCGCCTTGCCGGCGCTCCTCTGCCAGCCGGCGCTGACGCCACATCTCGAGGTAGGCCTGCTCCTGCACCGGCGTCGCCCCCAGCCAGACCGTGGCGCGGACACACACTCGCGCACCACTTTATTCCAGGAGAAGCGTGCGATGGGCTCGGGCTCGGGCTCCGGCTGCGGCTGCGGCTCCGGCTTGATGGGGGACGGCGGGGCCACTGGCGGCACCATGCTGTCGCCCGCCGCGGAGAGGGCAAGGGCCTGCGCCATTGCCGCCTTGTAGCGGGCCTCCTCTTCCGCCTCCGCCACCTCCGTCGCCTCCGCTCTGCGCCGTTCGTCCTCTTCGCTCTCACGGTAGACGGCCGCAAGGGCCGCCTGGTCCTCCTCGCGGACGACCAGCGGCGTTGGCCTCCGGTCGACCTCGTGCACGCCCCGGCGCCTCGCCTCCTCGTGCTCGAAGGCGAACCACCTCGCCCAGTTGGGCGAGTCGGTTGCGTAGGCGGAGTCGCGGCGCTGCTCCGTCGTCAGCAACGCCCGGCGGCGCCGCACCTCCTCCGCGTGAGCACGAGCCGACCGCGGCGCCGCCGGCACTGGGATCCTATCTGGATCCAGATGCCAGTCGTGCGACAGCGTCACATCGGGATACGACAGCGGCTGGCGGTTCTGTCAGTGCCACTCCGTCTAGTGCACTGGCACGTTGACGCGCTGCCTCTGCCGGCGAGGCGCCGGCGGGGGTGGGAGAAACTCAGAGGGGAAAGGGGTGGCGGGGGACTTACCCTTGGCCTTGCTGCCGCTGGCGCCGGAGAAGAGGCCCATCGTCGCTGTGGTTGCGGTGGCTAGGGTTTTCCGGCGACGAGGGAGTAAGGGTGGGCAGATGGGGGCGACGAGTTTGGATGAGAACAGCCCTGCAGCACGGTCGGCTTAAAAAAGGACGAGCGCCGTCGCTGACGCGTGGGCCCGTCATTATAAATTAAGCTGACCGCGTGGGCAGCGGGTAGTTGGACGGCTGCCATGTGGGGACGCGGCGGACAGCGAGAAGGCGCGCGAAGCGTCCGTTCGGCGTCCGTGCCGACGCATTTGGTGCGCAAATTTGGACCGTAAATGCGTCAGCGTGGACGCGACGCAGACGTGATTTAGGTTTGGATCGGCGCGTTGGGCCGCCACTTTTGTCCGCGCCGATCCAAACGGACGCAGACAGACGAAATAGGTCGGTCCTTTAAAGTTGCTCTTAGCGATTTTTTATTATAGTGAGCTTGCATGTACAGTTGTGTGATGTAGAATACATCAGATAGTAATTAGTTTTTTTAGGGAACAGATAGTAATTAGTTGGTTTCACTACTTAGCTTGAATCCTATCATTAACATATCTCCTCTTAATACTATTTTGTCGGACGCACAAAAAGTCCGCTCTAGCCAGCCTCCTACTCTCGCCGCAGGCCACTTGTAAGTGCATCTAGTGCCACCCCTAGTTGGTTTTGGAGTATTGACGGCAAACCTAGTTGAGGGACTAATGTGTTTGTGAGAATTGCAGGAAAACACAGGTAGAAGTCCCTCATTGATTCGGTTTTGCTACCAGAGATGACCCCTAAAAATGTACGAAGACATTGAAGACAATGGTGGTTTATGAAGATATTCATATTGAAGACAATGATAGGAGAAGACTCCCTATGAAGTTTTTGGAACTCGAAGACCTAGATCCTTCGTAGTTTTATTTCATTCATGTTGTGTCATAGGAACCACCGTACTGTTAAGTGGGGTCAAAGAGAACCAGTCAGAATGACTGAAGTGATGCCTAATTCAAATCCTATGTCTTCGAGCGAAGACTTTGAGAGAAAATCTTGTCCAGAGTCAGACAAGTCAGCTTTACTTGTAGCCCAAGTAAAGTTGTCGTGTGAGTTCAAAATTCGACCGTTGGTACACGTGTCAGTTCCTTAGTGACCCAGGGTCATTTCGGACAGATCAGGTCGGGTTGCCAAGTGGCTATAAATAGTTCACCCCCACAACCATAAACGGTTGGCTGCTCAGATTTCAGTGCACGGCTTTTGTCGTTTAAGAGCAACCCACCTCGAAGCCTTTGAAAGAAAAATTCCCAGTGAGGAGAAAAGCCCTAACCACCCAGAGCCAGAGCAAATTGGGCATCACTTAAGTCTTCGTGTCTGTGTGATCTGAAGACTTATTACACTTGAGGACTGTGCATCCTCCAGACGGTTAGGCGTCGCGTTCAGAGCATCCAAGAGAAATTGTGGATTGCCAGTGAACGAAGTCTGTGAAGGTTTGGGAGCCTACCTTGAAGACTTACCTGAGTGATTGGGCGAGGTCTGTGTGACCTTAGCTCAAGGAGAAAACGGTGAGGACTGGGTGTCTTGGACTAAGTGTCCTTGACTGGGTGTCCGGGACTGTGTGTCCTTTGGTTTAAATACCTAGCCGCTCCAACCAGACGTACAGTTGTCACAGCAACTGGAACTGGTCAAACAAATCATTGTCTTCAACGCATCGCTGGTTTCATCTTCACTTCCTCTCACTTACAGTTATTCATTGTGAAGCCATTGCATGCTTGCTTTATCTTTTGTCTTCACAACATGAATGTATGATTTGTTTGGCTTCATAACTTCTTCCTACCTGATCCTTATTACACTGAAGCTTTTGTCACTGCGCTTTCACTTTATTGAATACTTGACCATGGCTTGCCTAGTGTAATCTAACTTCCGCTGTATAGTAATAGGCATAATCTTCACTGTTTGTCTTCATAACTCTCACTTTTGAAGACTTTCATAAAAATCGCCTATTCACCCCCCTCTAGTCGATATAACGCACTTTCACCACTCCGGCCCCGGCGACCACTACCCTAGCCGCGCCGTTGACCGCTCCGGTCGCGGCGGCCACCCGCTGCCCTTTCCATGGCCACGCCTTCCCCGTCTAGCGGCCGTCCCCGCGCGTTGCGGTGGCTGGAGTCCAGCCCCTCCTCCGCGGGCGCCAGCTCCTCCCGCCGTCCGCCGCACCCCTCCCGCGCGGCGCCCTGCCCCCTCCCCCGCTCTGCCTCCCCTCCTGCGGCGCCCTCTCCTCTTGCCGCGCTGGCCCATCATGCGCCAGTTGCGGGCCTGCGCTCCAAGGTGAGCCGGGTCGGCGGCACTGCTTCTCCCCCTGCGGAAGGCGGCTGGGAGTTGCCGCGTTCCAGCAAGCGACGGCTGGCCCGGCTTCGCCGTCGCCCCCGGCCCCGTCGTGCCGGTCCGCGGCTGCCGCCCTCTGGTGAATGTCCCAGGTGCTTGGATCCCGCCCCTGACCACCGTCCTTCCGAATGCCGCTGCGATGTTCGTTGCCGTCGGTGCCGCTTCTTCGGGCACATCACCCGGCAATGTGACCGCCCGCGCTCTCCCGCCTCTTCCTCTGGCGCCCCGCCGGCCAAGCGTCGTCGTGGCAACGTGGTTGCGTGCCCTGGGCCTGCGTCTTCCAGGTCCGGCTCCGCCACGCCGACGGCCTCCGGCGCCTCCACTCCCGCTGGATCTCCCCGCTCCTTGACGGCGGCCCCAACTGCCTCCGAGTCGCGGCCGCCTTCCGCGCCCTCTCCTCCCGCCCCAGCCACCTCGACGGCCTCCTCGGCCTCCCCCGCCTCGTCAATGACGGGCCACCCATCCCTGCGGCCTGTTGCTACGGTATGCTATCTGCCGTGTTCTCCGGCGCTAGCGGCCGCGGAGCTGGCCTTGGAGCAGCGTGCCCTCGTGGACACTGTGGCGGGCACGCGAACCGGCATCCTTGGCGCCAAGATTCTGGCTTTCCTCCGAGAGCGCTTTCAGCTGGCGGAGGGCGCGCTGTCCGTGCATCCGCGCGGCGACGGCGAGTTCCTCCTCCGATTCCGCTCCGTCGGTGACCGCGCGCGGTTTGCTGCTGGGAACGCTTGGGCTGGTCGTTTCCGCCTATTGATCCATCCTTGGAGCCGGCTGGCCGATGGTGAGCCGGTCACGGCGCGTTTCCTTGTCAACATTGACTTGATGGGCGTTCCCGACCATGCCTGGTGCCGTGAGTCTGCCGAGACGCTGCTCTCGCCATTCTGCGACATCATCGACCTGGCGCCGGAGACGGAGACCATGGTGGGCATGGCGGTCTTTCGCCTCTCCGCTTGGACCCTGAACCCCGACACCATCCCTCGCCTCTCCGAGCTGCTGTTGCCGGTGCCGGACGGTGCCCTGGTGAACGTCGACCCCAATATGGTGATGCACTTTGGGCACCCCCTCATGCGTTTCCGGTCTCCATCCATGTCTCCAGCACGGAGGACTACCGCCTCCCTGCGACGCCATCCCCGTCTCCGCCCCACGACGACGATGGTGTGTTCGGGCCCCCATCGCCGCCTGTTCCGCCACCTTACCCGCGGCGTCATGAGTTCCCTCCACGCTCCGACTGCCCCGGGGTCGCCCCAGCCGGCCGTGGTGCCACCGGCGGTTCCCGTCGCTCTCGCTCTCGCTCTCGCCGTCACGCCTCGCTGCCTGCTCGCGACTGGGCTGGCCTCCTCGGGCCCCACCCCTCTGCACTTTCTGGACGGGCGGGCCTGCCCGTGCTCAGCCGCATGATGTTCCCTCCCCTGCTGGTGTCGGTGCGTCGACGCGCGAGGACCAGTCGCTTGCCACCGCATTGGTGGTTTCCCCCTTGGTGGCCCCGCCCCAACGTTCACCCGTCCACTCCCCAGCGGCGGCCGAGCCATTCAAGGCGGCCCCCGAGAGCTCGTGCGAGCCCAGCGTTGGGTGCTTGCCTTCCTCGGATCACTCTGTGGTGGCCCCACCTCGGGGTCAGATGTCGCAGGGCACGCTGCTGTCGATCTTCCCACCCTATCCGCTGGCGCCCTGCAGCCCGTGCTGCTCCCTACTGCCCAGCAGCGGGTAGAGATTCCCCCGACGGCCTGCACCTCTCCTGTCGCGCCCCCACCTGCAACCCTTGCCACGGGTCCAGGGCCAGCCTTGGGTACCGCGGTCAACCATGGGTGCCCCACCGTCCCATCGCCTCGCGAGACGGGCCCCTCCAGCAATCCTGGGCAGGATTCCTCACTCGCTCCCTCTATGACACATGGCGGCCCGGAAGCAGTTCAGCCCATGTAGCTCGCTCCCCCGGCGACACCTGGCGACTCGCTGAAGGAAATATGCCCTAGAGGCAATAATAAAGTTATTATTTATTTCCTTATAATCATGATAAATGTTTATTATTCATGCTAGAATTGTATTAACTGGAAACATAATACATGTGTGAATACATAGACAAACAAAGTGTCACTAGTATGCCTCTACTTGACTAGCTCGTTAATCAAAGATGGTTATGTTTCCTGACCATGAACAATGAGTTGTTATTTGATTAACGAGGTCACATCATTAGTTGAATGATCTGATTGACATGACCCATTCCATTAGCTTAGCACCTGATTGTTTAGTATGTTGCTATTGCTTTCTTCATGACTTATACATGTTCCTATGACTATGAGATTATGCAACTCCCGTTTACCGGAGGAACACTTTGGGTGCTACCAAACGTCACAACGTAACTGGGTGATTATAAAGGAGCATTAAAGGTGTCTCCAAAGGTAGATGTTGGGTTGGCGTATTTCGAGATTAGGATTTGTCACTCCGATTGTCGGAGAGGTATCTCTGGGCCCTCTCGGTAATACACATCACATAAGCCTTGCAAGCATTACAACTAATATGTTAGGTGTGAGATGACGTATTACGGAACGAGTAAAGAGACTTGCCGGTAACGAGATTGAACTAGGTATTGGATACCGACGATCGAATCTCGGGCAAGTAACATACCGATGACAAAGGGAACAACGTATGTTGTTATGCGGTCTGACCGATAAAGATCTTCGTAGAATATGTAGGAGCCAATATGGGCATCCAGGTCCCGCTATTGGTTATTGACCGGAGACGTGTCTCGGTCATGTCTACATCGTTCTCGAACCCGTAGGGTCCGCACGCTTAAGGTTATGATGACAGTGATATTATGAGTTTATGCATTTTGATGTACCGAGGGTTGTTCGGAGTCCCGGATGTGATCACGGACATGACGAGGAGTCTCGAAATGGTCGAGACGTAAAGATTGATATATTGGAAGCCTATATTTGGATATCGGAAGTGTTCCGGGTGAAATCGGGATTTTACCGGAGTACTGGGAGGTTACCGGACCCCCCCGGGAATCATATGGGCCTTAGTGGGCCTTAGTGGAAAGGTGAAAGGGCTGCCCATAAGGGCTGCGCGCCTCCCCCCCTCCCCTAGTCCTATTAGGACTAGGAGAGGTGGCCGGCCACCCCTCTCCCTCTTTCCCCCTTGGGAATCCTAGTTGGAATAGGATTGGGGGGGAGTCCTACTCCCGGTAGGAGTAGGACTCCTCCTGCGCCCTCCTCCTGGCCGGTGCACCTCTCCCCCTTGGCTCCTTTATATACGGAGGCAGGGGGCACCTCTAGACACACAAGTTGATCCATGTGATCTATTCCTTAGCCGTGTGCGGTGCCCCCTGCCACCATATTCCTCGATAATACTGTAGCGGAGTTTAGGCGAAGCCCTGCTGCTGTAGTTCATCAAGATCGTCACCACGCCGTCGTGCTGACGGAACTCTTCCCCGACACTTTGCTGGATCGGAGTCCGGGGATCGTCATCGAGCTGAACGTGTGCTCGAACTCGGAGGTGCCGTAGTTTCGGTGCTTGATCGGTTGGATCGTGAAGACGTACGACTACTTCCTCTACGTCATGTCAGCGCTTCCGCAGTCGGTCTGCGTTGGGTACGTAGACAACACTCTCCCCTCTCGTTGCTATGCATCACATGATCTTGCGTGTGCGTAGGAAATTTTTTGAAATTACTACGTTCCCCAACACTCGCTAGCAGTCCAGCTCATGCAGCCCATGCATGATGCTGCCCACGTACCGGACGTAGCCCCTGCTACCCCAGCCGCCACGCTGTGTGCTATACAAGGCTACCTCCAATCCGTCCAACGGGACATGGCTCCTCTCGTCCACCCGACGCCCAGGCGTCGTCGTCGTGAGATCCCGCCCAATTTCACCCCCCGCAGAAGCGACCGCATCGCTAAGGCAGACCGGGGCCTTGACTCGGAGATGAAGGCCAAGAGGGTCCTCCTGCTGCGCCTGGGGCTGCTGAAGCAGGACGAACCAGTCGACGTCGTCGCTCTTGATCGCTACGCCAGGCTGTTTGAGGAGTCGCTCGCCCTGGATGTGATTCGTGCCTTCGCGGATTTCTATGGCTGGGACGTACCGCCTGTCGCTTGTGCCTCGGCCCCGCCCTCCTCGCCTACCGTCCTGGCGGCCTAGGCTCCTCCTCTTCCTTGCGCCCCCTCCGTGCCCGGTCACCTCCATATTTATGGATTGTAAACCTAAGATTCTATTTTGGAACGTGCGCGGCCTCAACTCCGGCGCCAAACGCACGGCCGTCCGTAGTGTTATCTCCTCGGATCTTCCGGCCATCGTCTGCCTTCAAGAGACCAAGCTCGACGTCGTCACCCCCATCCTGGTCTCAGAAACGCTCGGCCCCTCCTTCGACGCCTTCTACTCTCTGCCCGCGATTGGCTCAAGTGGTGGTATCCTTCTGGCTTGGCGCTCATCCGAGCTTGCCATCTCTAACCCGACCATCGGTGCGCACCACATTACCGCGGTGGTTTCTTCTCTCGCGGGCGGGCATCCTTTCTGGCTCACCGGGGTGTATGGGCCGCAAAGCGAGGCCGACAAGATGTCCTTTCTTCAGGACCTGCAGGACATGCGTGCCTCGAGTGTCGGCCCATGGATCCTTGGTGGTGACTTCAACTTGATTGCCGCGGCCGCGGACAATAACAACTCTCGCCTAAACCTGCGTCTCATCCGGCACTTCCGCCGTTTCATGGCTGACATGGAGCTCAGGGACATGTACCTTCATGGTAGGCGGTATACCTGGTCCAACGAGCGCGAAAATCCTATGTTGGTTCGTATCGACAGAGTCCTCTGCACCACATCCTAGGAGTCCGCATTCCCAAGATGCCTTCTCCATTGATTGTCTTTCGCGGCCTCAGACCATTGCCCTCTCATGCTGGACTGCACCCCGTGTTCTCCGGGTGTGCGCCGCTTTCACTTTGAAAAGTTCTGGCCCCAGTTGCCTGGGTTTATGCAAGTGGTCTCCGACGCCTGGTCCAGCGCCCCGCCTGACCCCGACCCGTTTCGTCGAATCTTCGACCATCTGAGGATAACCGCTGGCCGCCTTCAGAGTTGGAGCGCCAAGACCATCGGCAGTGTTTCCTTGCAGCTTATGGTCGCTCGTGAGCTCATTGCTCGGCTCGATGCGGCGCAGGACTGCGGGCCTCTTTCCAATCAGGAGTTTTGGCTGCGTCGATGTCTCAAACATGCATACTTGGGCCTTGCATCCCTCGAGCGGTCCATCTTAAGGTAGCGGGTGCGGTTGGCCTGGTTGCGTAATGGCAAAGCATCCTCCGCTTTCTTGCGCATACAGGCATCCCACCGGAAGCAACGTACCCGCATCCTTTCCCTTCGCCACGGCGACGCCACCATCTCGGGGGAGCGGGACATGGCCGAGGCGGCCTTCCACCACTTTGCGGCGATCATCGGCACCATGGACACGCGCGCTCACTCTTTGGATCTTGATGCCATCGACCCTAGGGTCTTCGACCTCTCGTCCCTGGACCAGCCCTTTATCGAAGACGAGGTCTGGGGTGCCGTTAAGAAGCTGCCTACCGGCAAATCTCCTGGCCCTGATGGCTTCGCGGCCGAGTTCCTTCGCTCCTGCTGGGCGGTCGTGAAGGACGACTTTATGGACGCCTTTGCCAAGCTCTACCGTATGGACGACCGAGGTTTTCAATGCCTCAACGAGGCATTTGTCACTTTGCTTCCCAAGCGAGCGGACGCCACCTCTCTTGGCGACTATCGACCGATCAGTCTCATCCATCTCGTGGCCAAGCTTGTCGCGAAGGTCCTCTCTCTCCGGCTAGCCCCGAGGCTCAACGAGCTTGTCTCCCCTAGCCAAAGCGCCTTCATCTCCGGTCGTAGCATCCACGACAACTTCATGCTCGTGCAGCAAACGGCAAGATTCCTTCATCGATCAAAGGCTAGCAGGGTTCTTCTCAAGCTCGATATTGCCCGCGCGTTCGACGCCGTCTCCTAGCCATTCCTCCTTGAGGTCATGCGTCACCTGGGCTTTGGCACGCGCTGGTGTGAATGGATTTCGATCCTTTTGTCCACCGCTTCGACGCGCGTCCTCCTAAACGGCGTCTCAGGCCCCCATATCCACCACGCAAAGGGGCTTCGGCAGGGCGACCCCGTGTCCCCCATGCTCTTCACCCTGGTCATCGACGTGCTGAACTCGCTTATGCTTCATGCCACGACGACCGGCCTCCTCAGACGGCTTAGCCCCAGACTCGCCGCCCCTAGCATTTCTCTCTACGCCGATGACGTTGCTATCTTCTGTCACCCGAGCATGGACCAGCTACTCGCAATCAGAGCCATCCTTCAGGTCTTCGGGCATGCTTCCGGGCTCCACACCAACTTTGCCAAGTGCTCTGCTGCACCCATCCACTGCACCGACACCGAGACGTCTGATGTGGCGGCCGCCTTGTCCTGTCCCTTGGCGCAATTTCCTTTGCCCTACCTCGGACTCCCTTTGTCCGTGCGCAAGGTGCCTTCGTCTGCTCTACAGCCCCTGCTGGACCACATGGTCAAGAAGTTCTCCTCCTGGCGCGCCTCCATGCTTTCGAGGGGTGAGCGGCTCGCCCTTGTCCGCCACGTCCTCACCGCGATGCCTACCCACATGCTCATGGCAATGGTGATCTGCAAGCCTGTGCTCAAACGCATCAACCGCATCATCCGAGACTTCCTATGGCACGGTCGCCGCGACGCCAACGGTGGCCATTGTCTGGTCAATTGGCAGCGGGTGTGTAGACCGCTCGAGTATGGAGGCCTCGGCGTCCTAGATCTGCATCGCTTCGGTATAGCGCTCCGAACGCGCCGGCAGTGGCTTCAGCGCACCGATCCCTCCCGCCCGTGGATTCACCTTCAACTTCCTGACGATCCAAAGGCCCGCGCCATATTTCGCGCATCCACATACTGGAGCCTTGGGGATGGTCACTCCTGCCTCTTCTGGAAGACCGCTGGCTTGACGACCAATCTGTCGCGGATGTTGCGCCCCATCTCGTCTCGCTTGTGCCCCAAAGGCGTCGCCGGACCTGCACGGTGGCCGACAGACTTGCCGAGCGAGCCTGGATCAGGCACATCCAGGCGACTCTAACGCTGCTTGCCACAACCAAGTTCGTCGAGCTTTGGCGCCGCCTGCAGTCTCTCGCGCTCTCCGACCAGCCGGACCGTCTCCGCTGGCGCTGGACTGACAGCGGGATTTACTCAGCCAAATCTTGCTACAGGGCCCTATTCGCTGGTTCCATGCACGCTCCGCACTGGAGGCTCACCTGGCGGAGCTGGGCGCCCTTGCGGGTGAAGTTCTTCGCCTGGCTTGCCCTCCAAGACAGATGCTGGACGGCGGCTCGTTTAGCTCGACATGGTCTCCCGCATCAAGCCGCGTGCCTCTTCTGTGACCAGGCGATGGAGACTATGGAACACATCTTAGTTGGTTGCCCTTTCTCGCGTCAGGTTTGGCATGCCTGCTTCACTTGGTGCTACCCTCAGGCCCCTGCACCAACTCCCAATGTCCGCTTCTTGGACTGGTGGCACGATACGACATCCGCGGCATCGACAGCGAATCGCAAGGGGATCGCCTCGCTCATACTCCTCGTTGCATGGCTCATCTGGAAACACCGAAACTCCTGCGTCTTCGGCGGCACCCCCCTCCGCCTCTCAACTTCTCCACGACATCAAGGAGGAAGCAAGCTCCTAGGCCAAGGCGGGGGCCAATGGCCTCGCCGCCATCACATCGTAGCCGCCTGTGAGCGTTTGGGGCTGAGCAAACCCTTTTTCCCTCATGCTCGCACTAGGATCTTCGCCCATCTTGTGTATGTAGTATCCTAGCCCCCCCACTCATGTAACTCTACTATCCTTCCTTTTAATGAATGATACGCAAGCTTTGCGTATTCGCGAAAAAACTATTTTGTCTTTCTCAATGGAATGGAGTATTACTTATGATTAATATTACATCAGTGCTTTGCTTCAGATTGTTGAAATTTAGCTTGTAATGGCAAGATAGTTGCCATGTTGCCAAATCTAGCATGCTTTCGCGCAGACACCGGCCCAATAATATTTCTTCCATTAGACTTGGATCAGCTACATCACCACAAAATTCCAAGACCATATCAAGAACTGATGTACTGACAACCACTAAATCACTTTGATTTCTGTAACAAAGGAATCACTTCAATACAAACTAGCAACAAATTTGTATTTGTGCCCGCACAAGGATTTGAGACAAACCTAGAGCTCTAACAATAATCTTGTGATATGATAACAAAAGGCCTTGAGCACATGGCAGGCGGTCACTTGGAGCTGCGACCGGGCGATAGGACAGGCGACAACCACGCGACTACGTCGGCGGCCACTCCGGCCACGGCGGCCACCAGCGCGGCCGGCCAGCCCGCCGTCATGGGCTCGGCCTGCCACCCCTCTCCTTCCTCTTGGGCGGGCAGCCCCGCAGTTGCGGGGGTCTCGGCGGGCTCCATCGCAATCGGCGCCACGGTGGGTGCCCCTCGGGATATCTCCGCCGCCAGCGCCGGGGACATCCGCGGGGGCGTCCTGCTCCGCGGCGGTTTCCTCGCTTCCTCCACCCCGGCTGTGCTGGGGGGAACAGCCGTCGGCCCTCCCCTCCGCTCGCCCGGCGAGGCGCTTCTCGAATACTCGCTTTCAGTCTTCTCCTCTCCGGTATGTTTACCCCTTTCCGCCGCCCTCTCCTCACCTACCATGGTTTGGCTCGAGGTCCTGCTACCAGCGCCTCCGCCGCCGTCCTCCGCTGTCGTAGCCATGCTCAATGGTTGGATTGGCACGCCCTTTGCTTACCCTTTAATTGTTCAGTTTAGCGACTGCTTATTTTCTCTTTTACCATTGCTAATCGTAACATTGCTAGTTTCATTCTATTGCTCGTGGGGATTAACTACAAGGGTTTAGTTGTCTGGCTAATCCTCCCCCTGTTGGACTGCCTCAGCCTCGTCTTTTTGCTGTCCACACTTCTCTCCCCCATGCTCCTGAAACCCGGGCCTGTCAACCCCTGTCGTCATCCCCCTCTGATGCGACTTGGAGCGTCGACTGTGTTGCTGCCCCCCGTGCGAATCCGTACCTGCCCTATCCTGACGCGGGCCTGGCAACTCCAGACGCACCCTCCTCATCGCGACCCTGCCCATCTCCTGTAGCGTGGTCCGTGACAATTGCTTGGAAGATTGCCCCCTCCACCTGTGCCGCCACGTAGCTCGTCTGGCTTCGCTGGCACCCGCGCGGCATCTCGGCCTCCCATTTTGGACGTTTCAGCCACTGGTATCCTGGCTCTCCTTTTTGGCCCGTTGCAACTGGCCCAACTGGCTTGCCGCTCCATGCCATCGCTGACCGCAGGGCGCATGCATGGTCCTCTGTGTTCGGCCAAACCGAGGCGCCCTGGCTTCCCTCCGCAGGCGGCGACCCATGCTTGATGCCTCTGCCCCTGGGATCCTGTCGCGGCCTCCGGGCCCACTCCCGTGGTCAACTTCTCCCCATCGTCAGCCTGAGGTACACGACAGCCCACCTTCTATCCGGCCGCAGACCACGGGATGTGACAACGGCGAGGCCGAGGCCGGTTGCCTGACGTCGCCTCGACTGTCGCCCTCCCACGCCGGCAGCCCGCATGCTGGGCCGTTGGAATCTTATGCCCATGCCCTTCTTGCTTCCTCTTATAGCATGCACCCCCCCTACATGCATCGGCACAGCTCATCCCTCCCACCCAAAAATCTCAACGCCATGAACCGCTGCTTCCGATGCCTTGCTCTTGACCACCAAGTTCGCGATTGCCGAGACCCCGTGCGGTGTCGCCGTTGTTGGCGTGCGGGCCACACCCAGCATGGGTGCACGGCTATTTTACCCCCAGCCAACCCCTTGCCTCTCCTCAACCCTGCGCCTGCCTTTTCTCCTAACCCTCCTCTCGCACAACTTGCCCCGAGCTCTCCACTGCCTCCCCAGCCCGCTCCGGCCCCCATGGCTGACTTCATACCCCTGGAGCTCTCCTCCTCCGAGGACGAGCAGCCGCCGTCCCCTGCCCACGCATCACCACCAAGCATCTTTGCCTTCCCGGAGCAGACCGAGGCGGCGGAAGTTGAGGATGAGGCCTTTGAGGAGGAGGAGGACCCGGACGAGGTTGAGTTCGAATCGGGGGAGGAATCCACCGATTCAGACGCAACCCAATCCGCCTTTATCTCTTCTCCTCCTCCTAGGCACCGTCGGGATTTCTCCAACGTTTTCATGCCCTTCATCCCCATCGAGCATTTCCAAAACCTCGCATACGCCATTGTCAACCCTCCCCATCCCTCCCCCTCAAGCTTGTATCCGCCGTGCTCTACAGACCGGTGCTGCCAACCCCCCGGTGATGATTCGGGCCCCTTCCTACGGGGCGGGGCTGGTCGTGTTTGGTTCGGCCTATGAGCGCGAAATCTCCATCCTCAACTGTCCTCTTTCCTGCCCCATAAACACCGTCAGCCTTGTGGGCCACGAAGACACCGAGAATCGCTTCCTCTTCCGTCTTGACACGGTCTCTGCCCTTCATATCAAGGATTTCCCTCTCGAGTACTGGTTTACTCCTACCATCATCAACTCCATTGTCCCTTTCGCATGTCCCATCCAGATTGACCATGTTTGCCTTACCGGTGTGGACTACTCTGCGGTCCTTGTCTTCGTCAAGTCTCGTACCCTCACTGACGTCCCTCATACCATCCCGGTTCATGGCTTCTCCAGCCTCGGTGCAATTGCTTCCGTCCTTGTCATCCACTCCCAAGAGCTACCGCCCGACCCCGCTTTTGCGGGCCTAGACTCCGACAACGACAACAACGGTGGCGGTGGCGGGGATGGCGGCGACGGGGGGAGCAGCGACTTCCCCGGCGGCATGGACCCGGACCTGTCGGCCCCTCCCCCCTACTCCAACCGACGAGGGGCACGACGACAAGGTGGTGCAGCTGCCGGGCGGCCTCACCATGATGGCCAACCACAAGCCTCTGGTTTGTGCCGTGCCGCTCACGGCTCGCCCGAGGTCGGTGCAGGTCAAGCTCTTCAAGGGCTTCTACGACGTGCGTGTCCAGGGCGCGAACGGCGAGCGCGGCTTCTACTGCATCCCGATGAGTCCGGCGGGCTCTCCCTGGCTCGTCGTCGCCAACCTGGCAGCCTGCTCCATCGTCTACCTCGACCGGGTGGCCACGTTCGGGGCCCCCCACGCCCCTTTCACCGATGCCGAGGTGGTCTGCCGCGACTTCCGGGGCCGCGCCTTCACCCTGGGTTGCGACGGGGAGGAGGCGGTCATGCAAGCCGTTGCTCGCTATGACGCCGGCCTCCCTCCGATCCCAGGGCCGCAGCCCCTGTTGATCGCCAACGACGCGCACGACGACATCGCACAGCAGCAGCTCTCCCCTCCTTCCTCCCCTCCGACCGCCAATCTCCCTCCTCGGGCTGCCTCTCCAACGATCTTCTACACGCGCCGCAGCGCTCGCCTCCGGGAGGGGGAGCCCCCGAACCGTATGACGATGCTGGAAAAGGCCACTCTTCGGAAGGAGATGAAGCTGGAAGGCAAGAAGAGGGCGGCCCCGCGCAAGGAGTTGTTGCTGCCCGCGGTGGAGCTCATGGAGCTTGCCGCTGAGGGCCCTCCGCCGCTCTCGCGCAAGGATGTTCTCCAGCTTTCCATGGCCTGTGGCGTCCCCGAGATCGACCTCAACATGGTGCCCGCCGGTGACGATGCGTGATGACCCTCCCGAGCAACCTACGCAACGGCGCCACCCCTTTCTTGCTGCTCTTCGCGACTGCAACTCCACCCGCATTTTTAGCTGCAGCTTTCTTCACAGGACGCGCCGTCTACTTGTCTACTTCATCGGGATCCCAACCCCTTGTCTTTTTCTTTCTGTGTTTCTCTCTTTTTTCCCTTTACTTTCCTACCGCCCTGTTCTAGTTAACGACTGTTTCATTGTTTTACTTTGGGCTTATCTTGCTCGGCCAATCTATGTTGCTACTTTAGTTTCCAATGATTAGAGAAGTCTCTGTTATTTCTTGGAACGTTCGAGGACTTGGTAGGCACAAGAAGTGCACCGATGTAAAAGCAACCCTCTCCTCTGCGCCTTGCTCCGTAATTTGCCTACAGGAGTCAAAACTACAGGACATTTCCAACTTCAAAGCTATTTCTTTTCTTCCCCAGAATCTTTGCAACTTTAATTCCATCCCAGCTATCGGTTCGGCCGGGGGGATTGTTACCGCATGGGACGACAATTTCCTCTCCTGCTCCAAAGTGCTCGCGGACACTTTCGCCCTTACTTGTTGGTTTGATTCGCGCACGAATGACCTTTCATTCGCCATTACTAACGTCTACGGGCCCTGTGACCACGCATCTAAACCTTCCTTCTTGCAATCCCTCGTGGATCTCAAACCTCAAATCTCCTGCCCTTGGACTGTCATTGGGGATTTCAACATCACCCTTAGGCCGTCGGACAAATCCACAACGCATTTCAATATGCTAGAGGCAAACCGTTTTGCCTCAACTATCAACACTCTCCGGCTTCAGGATCTATCTCTCCTCGACAGACGCTTTACTTGGTCAAACCGGCAGGAGGTGCCCATTCTTGTTCGGCTTGATCGGGCTCTGGCAAGCGTGGTCTGGGCCTCAAAATTTCCGGATACCTCTCTTTCTTCTCTTGCCAGGACAACCTCCGATCACGTCCCCATCCGGCTAACGGCGGCCACTTCCATCCCCAGATCTTCGGTTTTTCGCCTTGATCGCTCCCTCCTCAACGTCCCTCTATTCAAGGAACGGGTGGCCGCAAATTGGGGGAGCGTCGGCCCTCAGCATGCCCATCTTGGATCTGCTGGAATTCTTTCCCTCAAATTAAAGCATACCAGGGATATGGCAAAAAAGTGGTTGTCCAACAGAAGATCGCCTAGGATCTTAGCCTTAAACTGCCATACCACTATCAACTTCCTGGACAAGCCGGAAGAGGCCAGGACGTTGTCGTCTCTCGAATCCGATCTTCAGCTTGCGGTCAAGCTTTCACTGCACCGCCATAATGCTGCCATTGCAGCCTACTGGAGGCAACGAGCAAAGGTTAAGGATTGCGTCTTCGGTGACGAAAACTCGGCATACCTTCATATTTGTGCCTCGGTCAGACACCATAAAAACCAAATCAAATCCCTTGAAAACAATGGCATTATCTTCACTGCGCATTGTGACAAGGAGTCTGCTCCTTTGCACTTCTTCAAGAACCTGATTGGCGTATGCCATCCGGTCTCCTTTTCCTTTGATCTCGATAGTCTACTTCTCCCGAACTCAATTACTTCCGCTCAGGCTTCCAACCTCTCTGCTCCTTTTACCTTGGAGGAAATAAAGGCTGCCCTTTGGGCCATGAAGGACGATGCAAGCCCAGGGCCGGATGGTTTTGGCCCCACTTTTTACAAAAGCAACTGGGATCTTGTTAGATTGGATCTTCTCAATTTGCTTAATGACTTTCATGCTGGCTCAGCAGACCTTATGCGTTTGAACAGCTCACATCGTGCTCCTTCCAAAGAAGTCCGACGCCGCTAAGCCGGAAAACTATCGCCCAGTGTCCCTTCAAAACTGCTCCGTCAAGCTTGCGTCTAAGTGTCTCGCCTTTCGGGCCCAACCTCTAATCGACCACCTCATCCATGACGAGCAAACGGGTTCTATTCGGGGCCGTGGGATCACCGAAAACTTTATTCATGCTGCGAACATTGTCCAAACTTGTTTTAAACAGCGCCTCCCCGCAATCGTCATCAAGCTTGATTTCCACAAGGCTTTCGACTCTGTGTCTTGGGTCGCCCTTGCCGCGATCTTACGCGCAAAAGGTTTTCCACCGTCCTGGTGCCGTTGGGTCAACCACCTAAACTCTTCGTCCACCTCGGCCGTGTTACTAAACGGCAAGCCGGGCCCTTGGTTCCCGTGTCGGCAAGGCTTGCGGCAGGGTGACCCTTTCTCCCCCTATCTTTTCATTATAGTCGCTGATGTCCTCAAGCGCCTAATTCTCCAGGCCTCCGCAAGTGGCCTTCTTTCCCACCCAATTGCGGACGATATCCCTTGCACCGTCTTGCAATATGCTGACGACACTCTTATTGTCCTTCCTCCAGATGCAGCGCAACTGCGGACCCTCAAGCAAATCCTACTCCAGTTCTCCGAGGCCACCGGCGTTACCATCAATTTCCACAAAAGCACCTTCGCACCTATTCACGTCGACCCGGAGCTATCTAACAACCTTGCGGCCATTCTTGGTTGCCCGGTCGCTTCCTTTCCGCAATCTTACTTAGGATTGCCTCTCTCCACCCACAAACTCACTCTAGCAGATTTTTTTCTTTATCATCAATAAGGTCGACCGTCGTTTGGCCGGCTGGCGAGGACTTCTTTTGTCCTTGTCCGGGCGGGCAATTCTTGTCCGCTCCGTTCTTCGGGCCCTGCCAATCTATGCTATGAGCGTTCTTCTTCTTCCCGCCGGCACTATGCAAGAGATTGAGAAACGCTGTCGGGCTTTCTTCTGGACGGGCCAAGACACGGTTACCGAGGGTAACTGCAAAGTAGCTTGGGACATCGTGTGCGTTCCTTTCACTAGCGGAGGCCTCGGCTTTCTATCTCTAACGCAAATGAATGTTTGCCTCCTCCTCAAACACATTTCCAAGCTACACGACGGTGCGGCTTCGCGACAACCTTCCTACCTTGTCTCCAAGTACAGATGGTCTAGCACCCATGACGTGGGAACGAACGATAGTCATTCTACCCCTATCTGGCGGGATATCATGAAAGGCCTTGATTTCTTTCGTTCAAACACTCGGGTGCAACTGGGCAACGACGCTACTACCTCATTCTGGCTCAACCTTTGGCTCCCTAACACCACCCAAACCCTAGCACAACTTTTCCCGGCTCTGTTCTCTCACTCCAATCGGATCCACACTCCGGTGGCTCGCGCTCTGGGCTCGAACAACCTAACCTTGGACCTGACCCCCAGGCTGTCTCACACAGCTGAGTGCAAGTTGGCTGATCTACGCAATGTTCTGGCTTCGGTAAACGTGAATTTGCAGGTTGCTGACAGAAGAATTTCGAGGGAGGCAGGCAAACCGTTAACCACTAAGTTGGCCTACCAAGCGGTTTGGAAGTCGCGGCCCAAGGACAACCTTGCGCCGGCCATTTGGAGAAACTACGCACCGAACAAATGCCGAATTTTTGTCTGGCTCGCCAACAAGGACCGCTTGTTCACGAATGCTAGGCGCTTCAGACGGGGCATTGCCACCAACGCCGACTGCCCCTTCTGCAACCAATGTGAAACCATTGATCACCTTCTTTTTCAATGCCGACACCTGGTTCCGCTCTAGGCAGAACTAAACAGCCTTTGCCATCATACACCGCATGGACTGCTACATGCTTGGGAGGGTGATTTCAACAAGACACGATCGACAGTTATGATGGTCGTCCTCTGGAACATTTGGAAGAGACGAAACGCCAAGGTTTTCTGAAACCAACAACTCCAGCCCCACACTATTGCTAGTTCGGCAGCCGACGATCTTCGACTTTGGTCCCATCATTGCAAGAAACCACAGAGGCAAATTATGCTCCATGACTGGCGCTCCATGTTGTTCCATCTAGCCGGGAGAATATAGTCCCATGGCATAATGTAATCTTTTCCCTTTGCTTTTTCCCTTCCCCCAAACCCCCTGTACTTCTGTTCCCTATGCTTGTAACACTTTGACAGTGGTTAATAAAGGTTCAGGCGTTGACGCGTCAAAAAATAATAATAACAAAAGGCCTTTCATAGATGAAACTGGGAGGAGACCCTTGGTCGTTTGGAGGCTCCCATGAGCTCCACCAATGACGGCAATGGCCGAGGAACTGCCACGTTCATCGACCTGTACAACCTCCTCAGCTTCGCATTCAAAACCTTCGATGACCCGACTCCAGCAGTATCTGCTCTGTCAGTGTCAGGGCCTTCAGATCTGTTGCTAATGTCGGATAGAACAGTGCGATCCTCGGAAAGCAGTTCTTCTGTTGCTTCTATTTTAGCTTGCTTGCCTATTGTCTCAGCGGTGAATTTGACACTCTCCCTGGGCTTGCAAATTTCCGAGAACCTGGCTCTTGCAGTTGAATTCTCTTCTTTCGCCTCGAATCTAGATAACCTGATTTGTTCTGCACCCTCATTGCATTTCATATCCTTGGCAAGTTCAGCACCGCCGTCCCTACTCGAGCTGTGCTCACACACGTCATCATGAGTAATGTCGATTACTTGAATGCCGTCGATGGATTCACAGTCCTTCTGCAACTCAGGTTCTGTTGCTGAATCATGGAGCTCGTTTGTTACAGCTTGAGTTAAATCAATCATGTGGGCAGTGCCCTTGTCAGATTTGAAGTCCTTCCATAGCTCGAAGGATTTTGCATTTGAATTCTGCAATTCCTCCTCAAATTTGGCCTCCTCGGCCACTTGAACACTCTCATACTCGTCTTTCCACAGTTCACAGTCCTGAGGTAATCCAAGCCTTGCTCTCCCAAACAATGTCACGGGCTGCGCCACTTCAATTGCAAAATCTTGTAACACTGGTCCTTCATCTTGTAATACCTGGCTGCAAACAGCAGACCAAGTGTCTTCTGACTCTTGTTCCTCACTCTGCTTGATGGCTTCTACTGTGGTTCTTGACGCCTGCGGTGAGCCTGTGACAGTAGCATTTCCATGAGGTATTCTGAGCAACTTCCAGATGGGATCATCGGGGCCTAGCCGGGACAGGAAGCAGTGTTTCTTGACATAGGCCAGATCCATGGCAAGGCAAGGAGGTGTTGTCGAGATGACCCACTTGGGCTGGAGGAATCGCAGGGCCTGCTCCAGCTCCTCGCGAGACGAATGCATCGTCAAGCACACGTGCCACACCCCGAATTCATCCCGCATAGGCTCCGTCAGCGCCGGCTTCTGCTTCAGCGACGCCTCTGGTGCCGCGTAGTGCGCGTACCACTGGGTAGAAGGCCTGATGATGAGGGGCTCAGGCTGCTGCCTCGCCCGTGCTAATGCAAGCATCTCCGTTGCCCGCTCCAACAACCGGGGGAATTCGATCACCTGAAAGCGAGAGGACACGTCCTCGGTGAGGATTTCCGGTGCGACGAGCGAGAGGGTGTGGTAGCACTCTGAATTCTTGTCCCTGTCGACGTATATCTTCGACCCAAACGCCCTGGACACCTCGATCAGTATGTCCTCCTGTCCCAGCATGTCGGACACGAGATATACTGTCGGCGCATTCGGGTGCTCCCAGATGCAGTTGATCACCTGAAAAAAAATACAATGTGATGATGAGACACACGGGGTCGATTGCTGGTCTGATTTACTGATGAAGCAGCACGCGGACCTGACGTATGGAGGCCTCCTTGGCCGGGAATTGCAGCGGGCACTTGGCAAACGTGCAGTCCAGGAAGAGGTAGTCGATGCGGCACGACGGCGGCGCCTGGCTCGCTCCTGGTGCCTCAGCGGTGATGTACCTGAACGGCAGGCCCTGAATGCAGTCGGGGGTGAGGCGGCAGTCGCCGGTGTGCAGGACGTTGCCGAAGGCGCCCTCGAACAGAAACATCACCGCCCCTGCGAGCAGGGGAAGGATTTAGAATCGGCCGCGGTGGGGTACTAATGAGGGGATTAGCGAGAATGGGAAGAGGACGGCGTCGGCGGACTGACCAGGGCAGTGGTTGGCGTCGAAGGCGGTGACGGTGAAGTCGCCGTCGGGATCCGGGACGAGCACCGGCGCCCCGAGCTCCATCTCCACGAACGCGTCCGACCCAAGCTTTGAGGTGGCAAATTGTTTTTCCATGAAACGGGAATGGGGATGAAATGAAAATAAATGCAGGTGAGATGCGGTGCAGGCTGGCGTTTACCTGAGGGAAGATGTGGCGGGCGATGAGGACGGTGAGGCGCGAGGCGTAGACGGCGCCGGCGGTGGTGATGCCGGCGAGGTGGTCGCGGTGGGCGTGGGTAAGGAAGCGGTGGCGCTTGAGGGCGGAGGCGGGGGTCCAAGTGTCCACCGCGAAGGGCAGACCCTTCGGCAGCTCGATCGGCATGGCGTCTCTCTTCCTCCCACGACCACGGCGGCTGCGGCGGCTATCTCCCTCTCCCGTTTCCTCGCGGCTCTGTTTTGGAGGGAACCGCGAAATTCTTTTAGGGTGCGTTTGGTTTACAACCAACGATGACCGCACCAAAAATTTGGCGTGCCCGTATGATTTGGCTATGGTTTGGATTGGGGCCAAAATTTTGGCTCGCCCAGCACGCCCAGGACCTTCCCATGTTATTCTCGTCAATCTGTTGGCGCAATGTCGGCGCGGAAAATGTTCGTCAAAAAATTGGCGAGTTCGACGCCCGCTCTTCCGTACGTGAATATGCTGTATTATAACGAATGGCATGCGGATTATCCGGCCAAATTAACGCTAACTGAATCTAAAGCTCCACGCGCTGTCGCACAGCTACTGATTAAATTGGTTGTTTGCCTCCCTAATTAACTGCAGCCTTTTTCTGCGTGAGACTCGCTCCACGCGCGCCATGCATATGCCGGTGGTGCCTCCGTACAGTCCTCACCTATTATTAGTTGCAGCGATTTGTTTCCTAATTGTGTTTTCATTGCCGTGGATTTTAGTCCGGCTAACCTTATAATCCCTTGGTTAATTTTTCCTTTTGTTGTGAAAAGGTCCTATAGTCCTTGTCTCACTCTTTTAGCAGCTCAACAAAACTACGAGTAGAATCAAACCAAACACTAATCCAACGCAAACTCAGTTGGCTCCAAACCAAACGAAGTCCAGCAACTTTACCAAAATTTTGGCATGTACAATGGCTATAAATCAAACGACACCATCTTACTAAATTTTTTGTCATGCCCTCGCTTTGGTCATGCCAATATTTTGGTGGGGCTAGTTGGGGCACAAACCAAACACACCCTTAGCGCGCCCTCCAAAAGAATTGAGTTTTTGGCACCAACAGTCCCAAACATTTCCTTTCAAGTTCTCTCTCGACCAGGGCCCAGGGCCCAGGCCCAACCCAACCCGTGCTTCTACTGTCATTGCGGAGCAAACTCAGCTTCACCGTCTCGGGCAGGGATAAACGGAGCCGGAGAAGAATACAGGGGCTGCGTGGTGCGTGCGCAGGTACGAATCCTCAGAGCACAATCTCTGAACATTTAAAACTCGAATGATGCTGCTGTAGAAAGAAAAGGTCAAGCAGCTGGACAATTATAAACATCAAAATGGTCGTTTTGATTTGATATCTGATCGCCAGGAAAAGAAAATGACAGCTTCTGAAATATGTACATTGCTGTCCTCAGGATCCAATCATCCAACTCTGTCACCAAAATTTAGTTGCCCCTCAGTGTACTCCCTCCGTTTAGAATTACTTGTCGTGAAAATGGATGTATCTAGACGTATTTTAGTTTTAAATACATCCATTTCCGAAACAAGTAATTCCGAACGGAGGGAGTACATCTTAAATGGAGAAATACAAACCACTTAGTCCCAGTTATAGCGGGCATAGATTTGAACCGACATTGCCTTGATCCTGGCACGCTTGGCCATCAGGACTGGCTCGCCCACGATCTCGGAGCAACCCCTCACGTGAAGACGCTCCAGGAGAGGGCAACTATGAATGATAAATGCCAGCCCTTCGTCGTTCACGCTGCAGCGTATGAGGGCAAGGTCTCGCAGCCCATGCAGTGCGCAATCCCAAGCGTCTGTTCCCTGCTCCCATGGCATAGCTCGAGGCACTCGAGTTGATTGCATGTTTTACCAATGACTTGATACAAATCCCCTATGACATTTCTTTGGTAACCCCAAAGCACGATCTTCTCCAGCAGAGGAAACCTTGGTATCGCCTCGGCCAATCCTTCTTTCGTGATCCTATAGCACTTCACAAGGTCAAGGTGCCTCAGATTGGGCGACCTGCAAAAGCAGCACCTGCCTCTTAGCACCCCCTAATGAACATGGTTACAATTACAGATCTCGTATTTTAAATAACAAACCTGCTGGTGCATTATCTGTAACTCTTGCTTTCTTTTTGTTTCTCTTTATACATTTTTTTGTTTTTTCTTGTAATTAATAAAAAGAGATACAGTAGAATGCTTCATTTCACTGTTTCCGTGAAAAGAAACATTAGTGATGCATTTCAATATAGTAAAGCAATAGTCACTGTGTGAACGATATCATCTCAAAGGTTTGATGATGAAAGATCAATCGACTGAGTTGTGACGTGAAGCATGGTGCGAGTATGCACACCCCAGCATTTGATCTGACCTCAGTCACTACACTTCAGTTTTGCAAAAGAAAATATGTGGATACCATTGGTTTAGAACACAATAGCAATGTAAAGGTAGCATTAAGAAGCCTTTTACTTAGCTTTAAAAACAAGTAAAGATTCCTACTGCTGAAATCTACTTAAATCTGTATGAAGATGGCATTGATGATAATAATTGGGACATTTATTCAACACAAGAAGAATTACATTTTTGCATCGAAATTCCTCACTCTAACAACAGTTGATTTGACCTCATATAACGATGGTATGAAATCTATGACATAAACCTATGACAGGAACCACCGCCCTCAGGGCGCTGGACCGCCACCTCATCATATAATATATACATGGTGGACATCTCCAAAGAAGGCAATGGCGACGAGACAACGGAGGATGACCCCTCCAAGAAGCAACCCAAGCGCCGACATCAGCGGCGCCGCTCTAAGTCCCGCCACAGCAAGAGCAATGATACTGGCATATGAGATAATAACACTCCGGATAGCACCGAAGACAACAACAATCCACTCCAGCACGATGTAGAGCTGTAGGACGGGCAAGCTAGCCCTCCAGAGCAGGCAGAAGATGGAGAACCGGAGGAGGACAATTACATGCCTCTTTCCGAAGTCGAGGCGAGCCTCGGCGATGACGAGTTTATTGTGCCTGAGGACCCCGTCGAACAAGAGCGCTTCAAGCGCTGGCTTATGGCCACGGCAAATAGCCTAAAGAAAAAGCAGCAACAGCTTCAAGCAGATCAAGACTTGCTAGCAGACAGGTGGACCGAAGTCCTTGCGGCCGAGGAGCATGAACTCGAGCGCCCGTCCAAGAGTTACCCAAAATGCAGGTTGCTACCTCACCTCGAGGAGGAAGCATTGAAACCTCATTCACCAGTGTACGATGCGGCTGACCGGCCACTACGCGCCCGAGCCAGAGAGGCGTTTCAGCCTGAAGTTCAGCCCGCACCCCGTCACCACTCAATCAAAAATACTAAGGCCCGGAGTAACACAGGGGACCTGCAAGACATATTGGACAGTAAGGCAAACATCGCAAGGTCAATATACGGGACACGGGTACGTGCGCCAACACGGGACGATAATCGTCGTGTCGGATACACCAAGAGTAAACCCGGCTGGGCCGAATACAGCAGACAAGACTCATACGAACTGCGTCAGGATATAGCCCGGCACAGAGGCGCCGCACACGCCCTATGCTTCACTGATGAAGTTATGAATCATGAATTCCCAGAGGGTTTCAAACTCGTAAATATCGAATCATACGATGGCACAATAGATCCCGCTGTATGGATTGAGGATTTCCTCCTTCACATCCACATGGCTCGCGATGATGATCTACATGCCATCAAGTACCTGTTGGAAATATGCCCTAGAGGCAATAATAAATTAGTTATTATTATATTTCCTTGTTCATGATAATCGTTTATTATCCATGCTAGAATTGTATTGATAGGAAACTCAGATACATGTGTGGATACATGGACAACACCATGTCCCTAGTAAGCCTCTAGTTGACTAGCTCGTTGATCAATAGATGGTTACGGTTTCCTGACCATGGACATTGGATGTCATTGATAACGGGATCACATCATTAGGAGAATGATGTGATGGACAAGACCCAATCCTAAGCCTAGCACAAAGATCGTGTAGTTCGTATGCTAAAGCTTTTCTAATGTCAAGTATCATTTCCTTAGACCATGAGATTGTGCAACTCCCGGATACCGTAGGAATGAGATCTCGGACGTCACGAGGAGTTCCGGAATGTCCGGAGGTAAAGAATTATATATAGGAAGTGCTATTTCGGCCATCGGGACAAGTTTCGGGGTCATCGGTATTGTACCGGGACCACCGGAAGGGTCCCGAGGGTCCACCGGGTGGGGCCACCTGCCCCGGGGGCCACATGGGCTGTAGGGGTGCGCCTTGGCCTACATGGGCCAAGGGAACCAGCCCCAAGAGGCCCATGCGCCAAGAGTAGAGAAAAAGGGGAGAGTCCTAAAAGGGGAAGGCACCTTCGAGGTGCCTTGGGGAGGATGGACTCCTCCCCCCTTGGCCGCACCCTTCCTTGGAGGAAGGGGCAAGGGCTGCGCCTCCCCCCTCTCCCTTGGCCCTATATATAGTGGGGAAAAGGAGGAGCAACCATACCTAAGGCCTGGCGCCTCCCTCTCCCTCCCGTGACACATCTCCCTCCTCCCGCAGCGCTTAGCGAAGCCCTGTTGGAATCCCGCTACTTCCATCACGCCGTCGTGCTGTTGGATCTCCATCAACCTCTCCCTCCTCCTTGCTGGATCAAGGCGTGGGAGACGTCTCCGCTCCGTACGTGTGTTGAACGCGGAGGTGCCGTCCGTTCGGCGCTAGGATCATCGGTGATTTGAATCACGACGAGTACGACTCCATCAACCCTGTTCTCTTGAACGCTTCCGCGCGCGATCTACAAGGGTATGTAGATCCACTCCTCCCTCGTTGCTAGATGACTCCATAGATAGATCTTGGTGACACGTAGGAAAATTTTGAATTTATGCTACGTTCCCCAACAGTGGCATCATGAGCTAGGTCTATGCGTAGTTTCTATGCACGAGTAGAACACAAAGTAGTTGTGGGCGGTGATTTTGTTCAATATGCTTGTCGTTACTAGTCTTATCTTGATTCGGCGGTATCGTGGGATGAAGCGGCCCGGACCGACCTTACACGTACTCTTATGTGAGACAGGTTCCACCGACTGACATGCACTAGTTGCATAAGGTGGCTAGCGGGTGTCTGTCTCTCCTACTTTAGTCGGATCGGATTCGATGAAAAGGGTCCTTATGAAGGGTAAATAGCAATTGGCATATCACGTTGTGGTCTTTGCGTAGGTAAGAAACGTTCTTGCTAGAAACCCATAGCAGCCACGTAAAACATGCAAACAACAATTAGAGGACGTCTAACTTGTTTTTGCAGGGTATGCTATGTGATGTGATATGGCCAAAAGGATGTGATGAATGATATATGTGATGTATGAGATTGATCATGTTCTTGTAATAGGAATCACGACTTGCATGTCGATGAGTATGACAACCGGCAGGAGCCATAGGAGTTGTCTTAATTTATTTATGACCTGCGTGTCAACATAAACGTCATGTAATTACTTTACTTTATTGCTAACCGTTAGCTGTAGTAGTAGAAGTAATAGATGACGTGACAACTTCAAGAAGACACGATGATGGAGATCATGATGATGGAGATCATGGTGTCATACCGGTGACAAGATGATCATGGAGCCCCAAGATGGAGATCAAAGGAGCTATATGATATTGGCCATATCATGTCACTATTATTTGATTGCATGTGATGTTTATCATGTTTATACATCTTATTTGCTTAGAACGACGGTAGTAAATAAGATGATCCCTCATTAAAATTTCAAGAAGTGTTCTCCCCTAACTGTGCACCGTTGCTACAGTTCGTCGTTTCGAAGCACGCCGTGATGATCGGGTGTGATAGATCCTTACGTTCACATACAATGGGTGTAAGACAGTTTTACACATGCAAAACACTTAGGGTTAACTTGACGAGCCTAGCATGTACAGACATGGCCTCGGAACACAGAAGACCGAAAGGTCGAGCATGAGTCGTATAGAAGATACGATCAACATGAAGATGTTCACCGATGATGACTAGTCCGTCTCACGTGATGATCGGACACAGCCTAGTTGACTCGGATCATGTAATCACTTAGATGACTAGAGGGATGTCTATCTGAGTGGGAGTTCATAAGATGAACTTAATTATCCTGAACATAGTCAAAAGGTCTTCGCAAATTATGTCGTAGCTCGCGCTTCAGTTCTACTGTTTAGTTATGTTCCTAGAGAAAATTTAGTTGAAAGTTGATAGTAGCAATTATGCGGACTAGGTCCATAAACCGAGGATTGTCCTCATTGCTTCATAGAAGGCTTATGTCCTTAATGCACCGTTCAGTGTGCTGAACCTCGAACGTCGTCTGTGGATGTTGCGAACATCTGACATGCACGTTTTGATGACTACATGATAGTTCAGTGCGTAATGCTAAATGGTTTAGAGTTAAGGCACCGAAGACGGGTTTTGAAACGTCGCGGAAACATATGAGATGTTTCGAGGACTGAAATTGGGATTTCAGGCTCGTGCCCACGTCAAGAGGTTTAAGACCTCCGACGATTTTCTTAGCCTGCAAACTAAGGGAGAAAAGCTCAATTGTTGAGCTTGTGCTCAGATTGTCTGAGTACAACAATCGCTTGAATCGAGTGGGAGTTGATCTTCCAGATGAAATAGTGATGGTTCTCCGAAGTCATTACCACCAAGCTGCTAGAGCTTCGTGATGAACTATGATATATCAGGGACATATATGATGATCCTTGAGATATTCGCGATGTATGACACCACGAAAGTAGATATCAAGAAGGAGTACCAATTGTTGATGGTTGGTGAAACCACTAGTTTCAAGAAGGGTAAGGGCAAGAAGGGATACTTCATGAAACGGCAATTCAGCTGCTGCTCTAGTGAAGAAACCCAAGGTTGAACCCAAACCCGAGACTGAGTGCTTCTGTAATAAGGGGAACAGCCACTGGAGCAGAATTACCCTAGATACTTGGTAGATGAGAAGGCTGGCAAGGTCGATAGAAGTATATTGGATATACATTGTGTTGATGTGTACTTTACTAGTACTCCTAGTAGCACCAGGGTATTAGATACCGGTTCGGTTGCTAAGTGTTAGTAACTCGAAATAAAAGCTACGGAATAAACGGAGACTAGCTAAAGGTGAGCTGACGATATGTGTTGGAAGTGTTTCCAATGTTGATATGATCAAGCATCGCACGCTCCCTCTACCATCGAGATTGGTGTTAAACCTAAATAATGGTTATTTGGTGTTTGCGTTGAGCATAGACATGATTGGATTATGTCTATCGTGATACGGTTATTCATTTAAGGAGAATAATGGTTACTCTGTTTATTTGAATAATACCTTCAATAGTCTTACACCTGAAATGAATGGTTTATTGAATCTCGATCGTAGTGATACACATGTTCATGCCAAAAGATAGTAATGATAGTACCACCTACTTGTGGCACTGCCACGTAAGTCATATCGGTATAAAACGCATGAAGAAGCTCCATGTTGATGGATCTTTGGGCTCACTCGTTTTTGAAAAGTTTGAGACATGCGAACCATGTCTATTGGTAGATATGCATGAAGAAACTCCATGCAAATGGACCATTTGGACTCACTTGATTTTAAATCACTTGAGACATGCAAATCATACCACATGGGCAAGATGACTGAAAGCCTCGTTTTCAGTAAAATGGAACTAGAAAGCAACTTGTTGGAAGTAATCCATTTTGATGTGTGCAGTCCAATGAGTGCTGAGGCGTGTAGTGGATATCGTTATGTTCTTACTTCACAGATGATTTGAGTAGATGTTGAGTATATTTACTTGATGAATCACGAGTCTGAATTATTGAAAGGTTCAAGTAATTTCAGGGTGAAGTTGAAAGATCGTCGTGACAAGAGGATAAAATATCTATGATATGATCATAGAGATGAATATCTGAATTACGAGTTTGGCACAGAATTAAGACATTGTGGAAATTGTTTCACAACTAATACAGCCTGGAACACCATAGTGTGATGGTGTGTCCGAGCATAATAACTGCACCCTATTGGATATGATGCATACCATGATGTCTCTTATCGAATTACCACGATAGTTTATGGGTTAGGCATTAGAGACAACCACATTCACTTTAAATAGGGCACCACGTAATTCCGATGAGATGACACCGTATGAACTATGGTTTAGAGAAACTTAAGCTGTCATTTCTTAAAAGTTTGGGGCTGCGACGCTTATGTGAAAAAGTTTCAGGCTGATAAGCTCGAACCCAAAGCGGATAAATGCATCTTCATAGGACATCCAAAACAGTTGGGTATACCTCCTGTCTCAGATCCGAAAGCAATAAGGGATTGTTTCTAGAATCGGGTCCTTTCTCAAGGAAAAGTTTCTCTCGAAAGAATTGAGTGGGAGGACGGTGGAGACTTGATGAGGTTATTGAACCGTCTCTTCAACTAGTGTATAGCAGGGCACAAAGAGTTGTTCCTGTGGCACCTACACCAATTGAAGTGGAAGCTTATGATATTGATCATGAGACTTCGGATCAAGTCACTCCCAAACCTCGTGGGATGACAAGGATGCGTACTACTTCAGAGTGGTACATAATCCTGTCTTGGAAGTCATGTTTCTAGACAAAAATGAACCTACGAGCTATGGAGAAGCGATGGTGGGCCCGGATTCCGATAAATGGCTCGAGGCCATAAAATCCGAGAGAGGATCCATGTATGAAAACAAAGTGTAGACTTTGGCAGAACAGCTCGATGGTCGTAAGGCTGTTGAGTGCAGATGGATTTTAAAAGGAAGACGAACAATGATGGTAAATGTCACCATTAAGAAAGCTCGACTTGTCGTTAAGATGTTTTCCGACAAGTTCAAGGAGTTGACTACGATGAGACTTTCTCACTCGTAGCGATGCTAAGAGTCTGTTGGAATTATATTAGCGATTAATGCATTATTTATGAAATCTTGCAGATAGGATGTCAAAACATTGTTTCCTCGACGATTTTCTTGAGGAAAGGTTGTATATGATACAACCGGAAGGTTTTTGTCAATCCTGAAAGATGCTAATAAGTATGCAAAGCTCCAGCAATCCTTCTAAGGACTGGAGTAAGCATCTCGGAGTTGGAATGTATGCTTTGATGATGATCAAAGATTTTGGGTTTATACAAAGTTTATGAGAAACTTGTATTTCCAAAGAAGTGAGTGGGAGCACTATAGAATTTCTGATAAGTATATGTTGACATATTGTTGATCAGAAATGACGTAGAATTTCTGGAAAGCATATAGGGTTATTTGGAAAGTGTTTTCAATGGAAAGCCTGGATTAAGCTACTTGAACATTGAGCATCAAGATCTATAAGGATAGATCAAAACGCTTAAAAGTACTTTCAAATGAGCACATACCTTGACATGGTCTTGAAGGTGTTCAAGATGGATCAGTCAAAGAAGGAGTTCTTGCCTGAGTTGTAAGGTATGAAGTTAAGACTTAAAGCTCGACCACGGCAGAATAGAGAGAAAGGACGAAGGTCGTCCCCTATGCTTAAGACATAGGCTCTACAGTATGCTATGCTGTGTACCGCACCTGAAGTGTGCCTTGCCATGAGTCAGTCAAGGGGTACAAGAGTGATCCAAGAATGGATCACAGGACAGCGGTCAAAGTTATCCTTAGTAACTAGTGGACTAAGGAATTTTCTCGATTATGGAGGTAGTAAAAGAGTTCGTCGTAAAGGGTTACACCGATGCAAACTTTGACACTAATCCAGATTATTCTGAGTAGTAAACTGGATTCGTATAGTAGAACAGTTATTTGGAATAGTTCCAAATAGAGCGTGGTAGCTGCATCTAGGAGATGACATAGAGATTTGTAAAGCACACACAGATCTGAAAGGTTCAGACCCGTTGACTAAAACCTCTCTCACAAGTAACATGATCAAACCCAGAACTCATTGAGTCTTAATCACATGATGATGTGAACTAGTTTAGTGACACTAGTAAACTCTTTGGATGTTTGTCACATGGCGATGTGACCTGTGAGTGTTAATCACATGGCGATGTGAACTAGATTATTGACTCTAGTGCAAGTGGGAGACTGTTGGAAATATTCCCTAGAGGCAATAATAAATTAGTTATTATTATATTTCCTTGTTCATGATAATCGTTTATTATCCATGCTAGAATTGTATTGATAGGAAACTCAGATACATGTGTGGATACATGGACAACACCATGTCCCTAGTAAGCCTCTAGTTGACTAGCTCGTTGATCAATAGATGGTTACGTTTTCCTGACCATGGACATTGGATGTCATTGATAATGGGATCACATCATTAGGAGAATGATGTGATGGACAAGACCCAATCCTAAGCCTAGCACAAAGATCGTGTAGTTCGTATGCTAAAGCTTTTCTAATGTCAAGTATCATTTCCTTAGACCATGAGATTGTGCAACTCCCGGATACCGTAGGAATGCTTTGGGTGTACCAAACGTCACAACGTAACTGGGTGACTATAAAGGTGCACTACAGGTATCTCTGAAAGTGTCTGTTGGGTTGGCACGAATCGAGACTGGGATTTGTCACTCCGTGTGACGGAGAGGTATCTCTGGGCCCACTCGGTAGGACATCATCATAATGTGCACAATGTGATCAAGGAGTTGATCACGGGATGATGTGTTACGGAACGAGTAAAGAGACTTGCCGGTAACGAGATTGAACAAGGTATAGGGATACCGACGATCGAATCTCGGGCAAGTACAATACCGCTAGACAAAGGGAATTGTATACGGGATTGGTTAAGTCCTTGACATCGTGGTTCATCCGATGAGATCATCGTGGAACATGTGGGAGCCAACATGGGTATCCAGATCCCGCTGTTGGTTATTGACCGGAGAGTCATCTCGGTCATGTCTGCATGTCTCCCGAACCCGTAGGGTCTACACACTTAAGGTTCGGTGACGCTAGGGTTATGGAGATATTAGTATGCGGTAACGCGAAAGTTGTTCAGAGTCCCGGATGAGATCCTGGACGTCACGAAGAGTTCCGGAATGGTCCGGAGGTAAAGAATTATATATAGGAAGTGCTATTTCGGCCATCGGGACAAGTTTCGGGGTCATCGGTATTGTACCGGGACCACCGGAAGGGTCCCGGGGGTCCACCGGGTGGGGCCACCTGCCCCGGGGGCCACATGGGCTGTAGGGGGTGCGCCTTGGCCTACATGGGCCAAGGGCACCAGCCCCAAGAGGCCCATGCGCCAAGAGTAGAGAAAAAGGGGAGAGTCCTAAAAGGGGAAGGCACCTTCGAGGTGCCTTGGGGAGGATGGACTCCTCCCCCCCTTGGCCACACCCTTCCTTGGAGGAAGGGGCAAGGGCTGCGCCTCCCCCCTCTCCCTTGGCCCTATATATAGTGGGGTAAAGGAGGATCAACCATACCTAAGGCCTGGCGCCTCCCTCTCCCTCCCGTGACACATCTCCCTCCTCCCGCAGCGCTTAGCGAAGCCCTGTTGGAATCCCGCTACTTCCACCACGCCGTCGTGCTGTTGGATCTCCATCAACCTCTCCCTCCTCCTTGCTGGATCAAGGCGTGGGAGACGTCTCCGCTCCGTACGTGTGTTGAACGCGGAGGTGCCGTCCGTTCGGCGCTAGGATCATCGGTGATTTGAATCACGACGAGTACGACTCCATCAACCCCGTTCTCTTGAACGCTTCCGCGCGCGATCTACAAGGGTATGTAGATCCACTCCTCCCTCGTTGCTAGATGACTCCATAGATAGATCTTGGTGACACGTAGGAAAATTTTGAATTTATGCTACGTTCCCCAACAGTACCTCCCACTAAAAGTCAAAGGACCAGCTCGGCATTGGCTGAATAGCTTGCCAGCAGATTCCGTCGGCAGTTGGGAGGATCTGGAAGACGCATTCCTTGACAACTTTCAGGGCACTTATGTGCGGCCACCGGATGCTGATGACTTGAGACACATAACCCAGCAGCCAGGGGAATCGGCCAGACAATTCTGGACACGGTTCCTGACTAAGAAAAACCAAATTCTAGACTGTCCGGATGCAGAGGCCCTAGCGGCATTCAAGCATAACATCCGCGACGAGTGGCTCGCCCGCCACCTCGGCCAGGAGAAGTCGAAATCTATGGCAGCCCTCACAACACTCATGACCCACTTTTGCGCGGGCGAGGACAACTGGCTGGTTCGCAGCAACAACACATCGAGGAATCCGGATACCTCGGATACCAAAGATGTCAACGGTAGGCAGCGTCATAACAGACCAAAGCACCGCAATAACGGTGATAACACCGAAGATACGACAGTCAATGGCGGATTCAGAGGCTCTAGATCTGGTCAGCGGAAAAAGCCATTTAAAAGAAATACTCCGGCTCCGTCCAGTCTGGATCGCATACTGGATCGCTCGTGTCAAATCCACGGCACCCCCGACAAGCCAGCCAATCACACCAACAGAGAATGCTGGGTGTTCAAGCAGGCCAGCAAGTTAAATGCCGAAAACAAGGACAAGGGGCTGCATAGCGATGATGAGGAGGAGCCCCAGCCGCCGAACACAGGAGGACAGAACGGGTTTCCCCCACAAGTAAAGACGGTGAACATGATATACGCAACCCACATTCCCAAGAGGGAGTGGAAGCGTGCACTAAGGGACGTCTATGCGATGGAGCCCGTCGCCCCAAAGTTCAACCCATGGTCTGCTTGCCCGATCACCTTCGATCGCAGGGACCACCCCACTAGCATCCATCATGGCGGATCCGCCGCACTGGTCCTAGACCCCATCATTGACGGATTTCACCTCACTCGAGTCCTTATGGACGGCGGCAGTAGGCTGAACCTGCTTTATCAGGATACAGTGCGAAAAATGGGTATCGATCCCTCGCGGATCAAACCCAGCAAAACCACCTTTAAAGGTGTCATCCCAGGTGTAGAGGCCCATTGCACAGGCTCAATCACACTGAAAGTGGTCTTCGGATCACCGGACAACTTCCGAAGCGAAGAGTTAATCTTCGACATTGTCCCGTTTCGCAGTGGCTATCATGCACTGCTCGGACGGACAACATTTGCAAAATTCAATGCAGTGCCGCATTACGCATACCTCAAGCTCAAGATGCCAAGACCTTGCGGGGCCATAACAGTAAATGGAAACACAGAACGCTCGCTCCGTACGGAAGAGCACACTGCGACCCTTGCAGCAGAAGCACAAAGCAGCCTGTTCAGGCAGACCACTCATTCGGCGCCACAGCCCCCGGACACCTTCAAGCGAGTCTGGAACAAGCTGCAACATGATCGCCTGGCACGATCAGAGCTCGCCTAGCAATTCGGCCCCCGTCCCAGTCCCAGTGAAGCGACGAAATCCGTGCCGCGCGTACATAACTACGCATTGAAAATACCATGGACATAGGCGGGGGCACGATCAGGACACGCCCCGCATTGTGGCTTAACCGCACTAGGGGCTGTATACCTTTGTCATTCCTTTTCTCTTTCAGGGCCTAACTCTCTGGAAGCCCTTTCCGGCAGTACGATTGTCGGACACATTCCGGAAGCAACAACCAAGGTGGCAAGAAGCTAAGATGAACACGGGAACCGCCAGGTGGTCTCTAGTAATAATTGATATACCCGCTTTTCACTATTTATGCGTAGCTTGCCCTGGGATAGGACATTTCAAATTATCCTACTTTATGCTTATTGCACTACTTGTACCAAGTATGCTTTGACGTATTATTTAAATAACAATGCATATCACTAATCTGTCATTGCATTATTTAAGTTTTTCTCTTTCTTTTATATGTCCATTTACGATAATCCGCACCCGCACGTTCGGGTACGCTCAGTTCGCCAGGGGTTCTCGTTTACCCCATAATACGACGCAAGAAGTCCGAACACTTTCGACAGTGTGGCACCCCGAACTTATAGCATTATATGCATCAACTCCGAATCATGTCTTTGGTCAAATGTTGGGTTGCCCGGCTCCCATGCTTTGGTACCTTACATTCCGCTATATCGGCTAAGGTAGCGGTGCGAGAACTACTGCGATTGTGTCCCGGTTCTTTCGGATGAGCACCTCAGTAGAGAAAGCCAAAAACTGACTGTCATGATAAGGCGAGAGACTGGTCGCTATTCGAGAGGTCTCAAGTCCTTAAAGACTTTTTCCGCTTTGGGCGAGGAGTCGGCCTTGTCCGGCTTAGGCGTGTATAGTGCCCCAAATTCGGCCCTCCGAATACCAGGGGCTTCGCCAAAATTTAAAATCATAGACTTCTATGGCTAAGTGAGAGTGATAAAGCATTATAGTCCGATTGCCTGGTTCATTCGCCGAACACCTCCCTTGAAGGACCCAAAGTTGGGGTAAAGAGTGTTCAGGTTTATCCCGAACACCCCAGTACTAGTTACATGGGGATAGAAGCCGACGACTGGCCAACTCTCAAATTTTATAAACGGCCGCACAGAAGGTAATATTTTAAATTAAGAAAGCATCGCATGGCGCAAACGAACTCGTTTCATATTACAAGATCACATGAGCATGTTCATTCAAAAATTACATCCTTGGCACACTCATCTGCCACTAGGCGGGAACCCTTCAGGACACTCTCATAATAATTCTCGGGGCAGCGATGCTCCTTGCCCTCCGGCGGCCCCTCCTTCACCAGCTTCACGGCGTCCAGCTTCGCCCAGTGCACCTTCGCCTGGGCAAAAGCCCTGCATGCACCCTCGATGCAGACGGACCGCTTGATGACTTCAAGCCGTGGGCAGGCTTCCACAAGCCGCCTCACCAGACCGAAGTAGCTGCCGGACAGGGTCTCGCCAGGCCACATCCAGACTATAAGGCCCCTCATGGCCTGTTCGGTCGCCTTGTGAAGCTCGACCAACTGCTTCAGCTGGTCGCTCAAGGGCATGGGGTGTTCGGTCCCAGTATACTGAGACCAGAACAACTTCTCCGTCGAGCTCCCCTCCTCAGCCCGGTAAAACTCCGCGACATCCAGTACACTGCGGGGAAGATCAGCAAGCGCTCCTGGAGAGCTCCGAACTCGGGTAAGAAAAAGAAAAGTCTCCTTCACGTGCTTGCTTTGGATAATGAATGCCTTACCCGCTGCTATCTTCTTCACCGCGTCAATCTCCTGGAGGGCCTTGTGTGCTTCGGCCTTGGCGCTCCGGACGCTTTCAAGCGCCTGCGCGAGCTCGGACTCTCGCTTCTTAGAGTCAAGCTCCAAGGACTCGTGCTCTTTTGCGAGAGCCTCGAGCTCTTGCTGCACCTCGCCTACTCGGGCTTCTTGCTTCTCCCGCTCAATACGCTCCTTGGCCGCTTTGTCTTCGGCCTTGGACATCGCTTGTAACACCCCCAGTATCATGCTAAAGTAAGCTCCCCCTAATGGTGGCCATGTCATCATGATCGGTTTCGCTAAACTTCATTTTGATCCCTCTCCTAGTTCAAATTCAAAATTGAAATAAAAAGTCAAAGAATTGATTCTTCAGTCAGTAAATTGAAAATGTTTGCTGGGTTGAAATATCCACCAACTATTTTTCATGTATGAATCAACCTCTGTTGAATATTTAAAGTGGTCACAACCATTTTAAAACTAAAGCAACGTGACCTAAGATACCCATTTAAATCCAAATACAATTTAATTGGACTCAAATCAGCTCCAAACTTTTGTGCCATTCTAGAATAATACGAAGTATTTATGTGGCAGGTTTCATGGTTAGCAATATTCAAATGGTATGAAAAGAAAATCCAACGCATTAACTAAAACAGAAACGTAAGTTATAGTTTAATTAAAAAAGGAAAACAACCCCCCTTGTTTTCCCCTGGGCCATAGCCCACCGGACCGGCCCAACCCAACTCCTCCCCTCTGTCTTCTTCGTTCTCTGTTCACAGACTGCGGTGGACGACCGTGCATCGTCCATGGACGGATTAGCCACGGGGCGGCCATCCGCTCCTCCCCGCCGTCTCCTAGCGGAGGATAAGAACGACCCGAGCCCCTGGATCGATCCCTATCTCCTTCTTCCCCTTCCATTCGATCCTCCGCTCGAACCCGAAGCATCTCGATGCCTCGCTGCCGCGTTGCCCTCATCACCATGGCCACCGGTGTTCCCCTGCCTCCTCGGGTTGACTAGGGGCCACGTCAGCCACGATCACGTCCTCCACACCCAGCAGCGGGAGCCGGGAAGTCCTACATCGAGCGGATCGACTACAGCGTCCACTCCGGGCTCCAACGAACGCCGCCATCGATCTGCTGCACCTCTTCGCTACAAGCCTTGCCGAGTCTCCCGTGAGCTCCTCTGTGAGCCCTCCTCCACTAACCCCCTTCTCCCCCACTCACGCGCCACTGGACCTCGCCTCCGCCAGGCGCTGCATGCCCCGCCTCCAGCTGCCGCCGATGCGTGCCTGCCCTTGCCTGGCTCCGCCCCGCGCATGCTCGCCTAGCCTCGCTCGCCCCCGCGGATGCTCGCTGCTGCTGTCCCACGTGCCCGCGCACGCAGACCCGTCGTGACCCCCCGCCCTTCCTCCCCTCAGGTCGCCCCAACAACGCCCCCATGCGGTCCGGCCGTGTTGTTGCTGCATCGGGGCCGTGCCTGGCCGCGCTCCCCGCCGAGCCCGCCACGAGTGCCCACGCTAGTCCGCCCCGCCGCGCTCCGGCGCGCTCGCTGCCGCCTCCTGCAGCCAGCGCCCCTGTCCTCCGCCTCTCGCACCGAGACCGCCCCGCCGTGCCCGGCTGATCCGCCGCTGCTCCTGGCGGCCCCGGTGAGCCACCCCCCCCCCCCCCCCCCCCCCCCCCCCCCCCCCCCCCCCCCCCCCCCCCCCCCCCCCCCCCCCCCCCCCCCCCCCCCCCCCCCCCCCCCCGCGTTGCGCCCTGACCCCCACCTGCCGCTTCCCCCCCTCGCGCTCGCCACCGGCCATGGCCATGGCCGAGCCTCTCTGTACGCGCGCGTGCGCAACCACGCCTGGCCCGGCTGGGTCAATGGTGTGTGGGTCCCGTCGAATTTAATTAGAGCCTAAACAAGTTAATTAGAGCTAACCCCCTCCTAATAGCCACTTACATGTGGGCCACCCCCTATAGTTATTCCAATTTAATTAAACTGTTAAAATAGAGTCAATGATGTGTGGGACCCGCCTACATTATTCACCCCTTGACTAGTCAATGTTGGCTGGGTCAACTGGGCCCCGCTCGCCCACTGTCAGCCCCACAGCACATTGCTGGATGCACTGCACCGGGTGCACCCATCCCTTTTATGGTAGTTTTTTTATTTTAAAAATAATTCCAGAATGTTGTTAAAACTTGGAAAATTAATATAAAATAATTCATAACTTGGATGAAATTAATTTATATATGAAAGTTGATCAGAAAAATGAGACGAACCCGAATACGCTATCCACATACCTGTCAGATGCCTCCAGCACTGCAAACATGGAACCTTTTCCACTGGTTCATTTGTCTGACACATGTCCGAAACCGAGAAAACGTTCTAGTTAAATTCCCGCTTCGTCTACAACGTGTAGCATGATACATCTCCAACGTATCTATAATTTTTTTGATTGCTCCATGCTATATTATCTACTGTTTTGACTATATTGGGCTTTATTTTCCACTTTTATATTATTTTTGGGACTAACCTAATTAACCAGAGGCCCAACCAGAATTGCTGTTTTTTTGCCTATTTCAGTGTTTCGAAGAACCGAATATCAAACGGAGTCCAAACAGAAAAAAATCCTTTGGAACATGATTTTCTTTCTCGGATAGACCCAGGAGACTGGACCCTACTCCAAGAAGTACCGGAGGCGGTCACGAGGGTTAGGGGGCGCGCCCCCCTGCCTCGTGGGCCCCTCGGTGCTCCACCGACATACTCCTTCCTCCTATATTATACCCACGTACCCCCAAACGATTTAGAACAGGAGCCAAAAAACCTAATTCCACCGCTGCAACTTTCTTGTATCCACGAGATCCCATCTGGGGCCTGTTTCGGAGGCTCCGCCGGAGAGGGCCGTCATCACGGAGGGGCTTTACATCATCATAGCCCTCCGATGAAGTGTGAGTAGTTTACCTTCAGACCTTCGGGTCCATAAGTTATTAGCTAGATGGCTTCTTCTCTCTTTTGGATTATCAATTACAATGTTCTCCCCCTCTTTGTGGAGACCTATTCGCTGTAGTCTTTCTTCTTTTTTGCGGTGTGTGTTTGTTGAGACCGATGAATTGTGGGTTTATGATCAGTCTATCTATGAACAATATTTTGAAATCTTCTCCTGAATTCTTTTATGTATGATTGGTTATCCTTTGCAAGCCTCTTCAAATTATCCGTTTGGTTTGGTCAACTAGATTGGTAGTTCTTGCCATGGGAGAAGTGCTTAGCTTTGGGTTCGATCTTGCGGTGTCTTTCCCAGTGACAGAAGGGGCAGCAAGACACGTATTGTATCGTTGCCATCGAGGATAACAAGATGGGGTTTATTACAATATTGCATGATTTATCTCTCTACATCATGTCATTCTTGCTTAAAAAGCGTTACTCTGTTTTTAACTTAATACCTCTAGATGATGCATGCTGGGATAGCGGTCGATGAGTGAGTAATAGTAGTAGATGCAGAATCGTTTCGATCTTACTTGTCACGGACGTGATGTCTAATATACATGATGATGCCTATATATTCTCATAACTATGCTCAATTCTGTCAATTGCCTCAACAAATAATTTGTTCACCCACCGTAGAAACTTATGCTCTTGAGAGAAGCACTAGTGAACCTATGGCCCCGGGGGCTATTTCTCATCATATCAATTCCATCACTTTAATCTTGTTTTTTTTTCTTTGCCTTTTACTTTTCACTTTGCATCTTTATATCAAAAATACCAAAAATATTATCTATCGGATCTCACTTCAGTAAGTGGACCGTGAAGGGATTTGACAACCCCTAACCGCGTTGGTTGCGTTGAGCTTCTTTGTGTTGTGTAGGTACGAGGACTTGCGCGTGGCCTCCTACTGGATTGATACCTTTGGTTCTCAAAAACTGAGGGAAATACTTACGCTACTCTACTGCATTCATCCTTTCCTCTTCAGGGAAAACCAACGCAAGCTCAAGAGGTAGCATAGCACTGCGTTAGTTCGCCCCAGCGCAACGTTTTGCTTGTATTGCTTTGTGATGCATTGTTTGCTCTGATATTTATTATGTTCCACCTCTTATCTCTCGGTAGACCCCGGTACCGACGCAGTCCCCAAGACCGACGCAGCTCCAGAGTTCGACTACACTATTAATGACCCTTCTTCCTTTTCAGCAGAGCTTCCAGGCAAGCAAACCCCCCTTGAGCATTCTGATATCGCCTATTTCTTTCTCTCCCATGCTTGCATTAGAACTGCTACTGCTTTCTGTATGATCCTACTCTGATGCATTGTCACAGCCCTAGAGTTTGCTTGTAACTAGTGGCATTGCATCCATGCATCATGCTTAAATTTCATGAAACCTGAAATGGGGATTGGTAAACCCTAGCACCAAATGAAATTCAAATAGGTTCAAATAAAATATTTTTCAATGACCCAGAATGCCTTAGGAAATGTTCATGATTTCTGATAAAGGTGAAAACCTCTTCCAAAAATGATGAACATATTTATAGGTCATTCCTGGATTTTTGAATTAAATCTTAAACTATTTGACTTTGGGCAGTTAAACACTATAAATAATTTAAATGCTCAAATAATGTTGGAACTATTTGTGGGCCACTGGAATAATTCAGAAAGTGCTCATGAATATTTTTAGGATTTATAAAATTGATTTGGTTTTTTTAAAACTGGATAAAAAACAAACTGCAAATTAGAAAACAGAAACAAAAATAGAAAGGACAGAAACCTACCTAACTTACCTGCAGCCCATCTGGTGCCCCAGCTGGCCTAGCACTGTGCGGCCCACTGGCCCATAGTGCCAGTCATCACCAACCTCCCGCCAGAGCAGGCAGGCTGCTGCCTGTCGCCCGTGGCCGCCCCTGGCCACCTCCTGCTTTGCCCACCGAGGCGCCCCGGACGCGTCTGGAGACGCCCGCAGCCCCCTCGCTCCTCTCCCTCACTCTCTGCTCTCTCCCTCGCCCTCTGCTCCCTCTCCCGAGCACACCCGAGTGGAGCTCGGTCGCGCCGCTCGCCGTTCCGCGGCCACCGGCCACCCCACGCTCACCGACGCGCCAGAAGCTCCGCCACTTTGTCCTCTACCTCCTCGACGAGCCACGAAGGCCCCGACGCGCCTGCAACACCGCCATCGCCGCGCCCTCTTCGTTCGGCACCAAGATCGCCGGCGACCTCTCGTCACACCAGCCCCTCCCCGGAGCTCACCGAGGCCTCCGTCAACTCTATGTGAGCTACCGCTCAAAACCCCTCTCTTCCCGCCTCGATTGCGCCTGTAGCCCTCGTTTCTCACCGGAGCTGAAGCCTCCCCGCCGCCCGGCCATGTCGCCATCATAGCTACGGCCCGTTGCAAGCTCGCGTTCGAGCTCACCGTTGGCACTCACCGCACTTACCGCGAAGTCGAACACGACCGTCACGTTCCTCCCGTGCCCGCACCGCCCACACCATTGTTGCCGAACTCCGGCTGTCGCCTAGCCGCTGCCGTCGTCGACTCAGACTGTCTCAGCTTGCAGCCGCTGCCACCACTAGATGCGCAAGAGCGTCAGAAAGCCGTAGCAACAAACCGCGTACAAAACGGAGCCCCGTAGCGTTTTTCCAAAACGCTCCGCCGTTGTTTTGGTCGTCGCCGGCCGAACTCCGGCGAGGTGGACATGGCCTGTCATTAGCCACTAATGACGCCACTAACTAACCCCATAGCTCACTGACTGATGGGCCCCATGCCCATAAGTAAACTTAGTTTATTTCTTGTTATGTTTAACTAACCACAGGGGCCCCACAGGTCGGGTTGACCTGGCCACGTCACACGTTGGCTGTCCCCACATGTCATGTTGACTTTGCTGACGTGGGTGTTGACCGGACCCACCTGACAGTGTCACTAACCAGCCCCAGTCACTGACCAGTGGACCCCACTGGCCAGGTTTGACCTGAGGCGCCTAGTTGACCTGGCTGACATCAGGGTTGATGTCATGCTGTCGCAATAACTTCTTTTTCTGGAATTATTTCTTATTCAGGAAATTCCAGAATTAATGCAAACTTCTTAAAATTCATAGTAATCAACCGTAACTCCAAATCAAACAAATTATATATGAAAAATTATCAGAAAAATTCAAGGAATCTGTTTATGGCATTTTCATGCATGTTAGAACAACTTATGGCTGCTGTTTAGGCCAATTCACATAAATGGAATTTAAACTCTCACATATGGAGTTTGAATTTGAACCTAGGGTTCAAACCAACTCCATTTAACATGTTGCTAGCTGCATTAGCTCAAACCACAGCATATTGCCATGTCACATTCATGCATCATATTGTTGCATGGCATTGATTGTGTCCTTCCCTGTTTGCCGGTAACCGCCCCCTCTCAGACGACGATGTTTCCGACGACGTGATCGATGACATCGATGAAGAACTTTATTGTCTTCAGAAGTGCCAGGCAAGCACAACCCCCTTGTTCATTCCGATACAAGCCCACTCTCTCGCTCCTGCTCTCTTTTACTGCATTAGGACAACAATGATTCATCTGTTACTTGTTGCGGTAGTTGAACCCCTTATCCTCTGCATGACCTGTCATTGCCACAGTAAATAGATGAAACCCACTAGCATGAGTAGGAGTTGTTTGAGCCCTGATGTGCCTACTCATTCATGCTTGTTCGTCATGCCTGCTATTGCATAGAGTTGTGTCAGGTCTGATTCGTCGGGAATGAATTGGAGGTGTGTGAACATGTCCTACTGTGTGAGCTAAGTGTGTGAACACGTTTTGGTAAAGGTAGCGGTGAGAGGCCATGTAGGAGTACATGGTGGGTTGTCTCATTGAAACCATCCTCAGGAACTGAGTTCTGTGTCTGTGATCCATGAACAGCTACTACCACTCATTGGGATCCTTAATTGACCCTCTCGGCTTCTTAATCACCCTAGTACTCTGTCCAGGAGTTGCAACTAGTTTCTGGTGTTTGTAGGTTATGTGTTGGCGGCCGTGCGTAGCGTTGACCCTAGAGGTGGGCTATGATGCGGTAGATACACCGTGGCACGGTGTACCGGGCGCCCGTTTGGTGTCTCGGGAACCCTGTTCACATCGTTCGGGGCCGTATGTGGAAACCTCGGCCGGACTCCCTGCGGATGGAACCTGGATAGGCGATAAACCTGGACTAGAGGCTTATGTGTTTAGGTAGGCCGTGGCCGACACCCTCGTTGGGCTTCCGCTTAAAGGTTGCCGAGTACATGTCGTGTAAACGATGGTAAGTGGTGGGAGCGTGTGTGAAGAAGTACACCCCTGCAGGGTTATCATTATCTATTCGAATAGCCGGATTCCTCGGATATGGAAACTTGGACCCCTTGCATAGTTCATAGACAAGTGAAAGTGGATACTCTAAAACTCGCAAGATAAGTGTGAGTGCTATGGATGGCCTTCTCGTAGGGAGACGGGAGCGGATCCATAGTGGTGTATTGGATGGTGAATATGTGGACTCGTGTGCGCCACCTCAAAAGAGTTGCTTGCAGTCGTAGTTCAGGTTAGCCACTGAGTCAAAGCTGGCTTGCTGCAGTTAAACTCCACTACCCCTTTGTTGATACCGATGCATATGTAGTTAGTTCTGATGTATGTCTTGCTGAGTACAATTGTACTCACGTTTGCTTAATTTATGTTTTGCAGAGAGACGTCAGTCTCGCTAGTAGTTCCGTGTGGGCTTCGACGTTTAGCTTGTTACCTCAGCTACGATCTTGTACCCTTGGGAGGATGTGGTATATAGTGAGGCTCCTCAGCCTTCTTCATTTTTAGTTTTCTGTACTCAGACAAGTTAAGCTTCCGCATGTGCTTTGACTTGTATGCTCTGGATGTTGGGTCATGAGACCCATGTTTGTAATATCTCGCTCCTCGGAGCCTAATGAGTAAATACTTGAGTTGTAGAGTTATGTTGTGATGCCATGTTGTATTTACACATATCGAGCATATTGTGTGTATGATTGAAATGCTTGGTATGTGTGGGATCCGACAATCTAGTTGTTTATCCTTGGCAGCCTCTCTTATGGGGAAATGTAGTCTAGTGCTTCCATGAGCCATAGTAGTCCGCTACAGCCCGGTTCACCGGAGTCCTGCTAGCCCAGCACTACTGCTCAGGACACTTGACTGGCCGGCATGTGTTTCACTTCGTTCCTGTGTCTGTCCCTTCGGGGAAATGTCACGCGGTGACATCCGGAGTCCTGCCTAGCCTGCTACAGCCCGGGTTCCCGGAGTCCTGTTAGCCCAGTGCTACAGCCCGGATTCACACGCTGCTGACCGACATGCTCGATGTGATTCATGTATGCCTGTCCCCATAGGTTAGTGCCGCTTTGGGTTAACGACTAGCCATGTCGGCCGGGTTCTCTGTCATATGGTTGCTAGCGACACTATCATATACGTGAGCCAAAAGGCGCAAACGGTCCCGGGCCATGGTAAGGCGACACCTGTGGGAATACCTTGCGTGAGGCCACAAAGTGATATGAGGTGTTACCGGCTAGATCGATGTGACTTGGAATTGGGGTCCTGACAGCGTTGGTATCAGAGCCTGACTGCGTGTAGGATTACCAAGACAAACTGGTCGAAGTCAAGTCTAGAAATGCTTTAGTTATGTAAGGGAATTGATTGTGGAAGGGAACGTAAGGCTCTTTTTACTCCTTATACCTCATGGCCTTCTGATCTGAGTCAACCTCTTCTCTTCTACGGGGATTAAGAACTAGGCCTTCTCATCTATCTATCAGGATGACGAGTTACTATGTTAGAGACTTATAGGATTGATGTATTCAAGCCTCAGTTCAGTTCCTACTACTTCCATATGTTCGTAGCTGGCCTCGGAACTTTGATATTGTGATGTTGAGTGGTTATGCCACCATTTTTGCAGGATCTCTCAATTTTTTTTGAGCATTTACAGCCGTTATGCTATCTGAGTCATCCCAGGTTTCTAACTAGTCTGATGCATTTGCAAATTCCTTTCTCCCGTTACCGACGTTCCTTTGGGTCAGTTTAACCACACTAATCGGTGAGTTGAGGTACTCTATTACCTCGACATATATGCTGGAGCTATTATTATGACCCTAGGTGTCTTGGGGAGTCACCTAGTAGTCTATAAATGCTTTGTGTTCCCGGTGTGATGATTCTGGCCACCATTCTCGAAAGCATCCCGTGATGCCATTTAGTAGTAGGCATTCTACTCTTGGGTTCTTGACCCAAGATTCACCCTACTTGCTTCATGTTGATAGTGTTGCTAGTTCCTTTAGGATATTAGTAACCTTTGCGATAGTCCTCGAGGTCCGTGGTATTTCCTTCTTCCAAATACCATGAACCATTAAGGCAGAAGTTCTTTGAACCAAAAGATCACCATTAGAGTACTCCTGAGGAGTTCTCCATTCATAATTGTGATTCTGCCAGCTCTACCTTTCTGCATGGGTTATCCGGAAGAAACCTGTTGAACTTGGTTCGACATACTAATCTATGCACCCACAACTCAGAAAATTATATGTTCCCTTGAGTTGTCCCTCTTTAGTTGTTTTCTGACTCTCGTCTATCAACTGATAGTCGGGAGTAGTTGTGTGATCGTGTTCATCGATGCCTGCTATTCTTGTGGTCCGTCAAGCCATTCTATTCCAGAATGACTAGGAGAAACAAACTCCAGTACCTTATCCATATCTAGGATTGGGTCAAAGTAGTTGTATTCCATGGATCAAAATGCCAACCCAGCTTTTGCTCTGTTCTACCTTGGACTGTTACCATATTTATGTTAAGAATGTCATGAGAATTGCACCACCTCTTATGAATTCTTGATGCAGTGATACTTATCGCCATCATTATTCATTCTTCGGTTCCGTGTTGTTGTAACCGGAATGCCGACAAGTGAACTGTGATGTGTGAAATCAATACTCCTAGCAACCCCGTTGCTTGGTAGTTAATGAACAATAAACTCATTCTTAGCGTGTTGGTTATTGAATCATCATTCTAAGATTGATCGTGCTACCTAGTCCTTATTTTCGGAGCACTATTCGATCAATGAGTTAGGATTGTGTCAAACCCTTGGTCTATTGATCACATCGTCTTGCCTCGCAAAGCAAGATTGTTCTCGAGCTTAATAACATATCGGTGGGTTGTGATTTTCCAAATATCTTCTTGGAAGTATCACCAGGTTGTCACCTGATCGCTATGTTGAGTTCGTGATCAAGTTGGTTTCTTGTAGCCACCCTTTTTCTCCAAGAATCTGTGTTGGATACCCCTGAGCTAGTTGGTTAAGCTTAACAGCAACTTGGAGGGTTGGAAGATAAAAGCTTGTCTTGCTTAGTTCGTGTTAAGGGATATCTTTTGTGTGTGTGTGTTGAAGAAAGATGATATCTTCATCGATTGGTCCTCGTGATCAGTTATTGGATCTATTGTCTTGTCCAAACTTTGATTTGAGTGTGGGCTATCCTCAAATCAAATCAGAACCAACGATGTTCGTAATGTTGTCCTACTCGAGGTTGATTCCTCGGGCATACACCATTACATCCTTTGTTCTGACCAATGCTATCACCGTGTTCACTTAATTGTGGAATTCCATCTATATGGAAGCCTGGATGGTTGTTTGTTGAGCCCATTGACAACATTATCATCTTGTCCATGATTCATGTTGAACATCTAAGTTAGCGTTGGAAACTTTGAAAGCATTTCTTCATGGTAGCTCATGAAGCATATGTTTGGATGAAAGAAGTGTCTACCTCTGATTCACGTGCATTTGGTGAAAGTTGCCGCCGTGGATTCAAGAAAGCTTGTTTTACCTCCTCTGGAATCATCCCGAGTCAGCCATGCACGTGCAAAGTATTCCGTGGTCTGTTAGATTGATCATCTTCATTCCATATGAATTCCATAGCACACTAAGCCACTGATTGATTTGTTCAAGGATAATAAGTTCTAAGTGCTAGTCCTGAAGGTACCAGACGGATTTGTAAAAGATTCCGTTATCCTCGATGATGGTTCCCAATCAGAACTTGGTAGTGTTTCGTTGTAAGACTACTATGTGGTCATGCTTGTCTTAGACAACGTGTTCACATATATGTAGCAGAACCAACTCATGTGTTGGAGCTTGCTATCGTAGTTCACCTCCCGAGAATCTCGCAACGTCATCTCGTCGGTTTGTGTTGCAAACTTTCTTTTCCAGACAAGTTGTCTGAATTATCCTGTTACCAACCAGATCTGAATCTCAGACAGATATGATGGTTGGAACTTCTTCCAAGAACTATGATATAGGTTCCAGTGAAGTGGACGCACCTAGCTGGAAGCACTATTATTGTAGTATCTGGATTAAGCCGTTTGGCCACTTCCCATGAGGATTTCGCATGACTTATTCTAGAAGTTGTTCCTTATGGATTTTGTGCTCATGAAGTCCGACCTTTAATTGATGGCCATGTTGATGCTTTTAAGCATGACCGTGGTAGCTAGAACATCAAGGAGAACATTGGATGCGGAGTGCTAAATGTCTCTCGGTCGATCATCCAGATTTAGTTCCCTTGGCCTCGCTAAGGTGAAATCTGAGAAAGGGGTGTCTTTCTATGCATCTGCCTTTTCCATCACTATTCGTCATGGTAGTAAGGTGTGTTGCCAGGATCCTCGACATGGATGTTGGTAAAACCTCGATGAATATGGGAATGCTCAAGTTCTTGAGAGCACGCGCAAGCAAAATCATTCCTTGCGTTGTTTTCAACAAGGTAGTCCACATCATCCATTCTAGTCCGGGTATGCCATCCCTTCATACTCCGCCAAACGATTGTTGAGGTTTGCCTTAGGCTGGTATAAAGAGTGTCATTGATCTCTGAATCAAAAGTAATTCTTTTTGCCACTTAAGGGAATATTTCTACGAATCACCTTTCTTAAGGTGTCTCGTTGTGGTATCATGGCAACCCAACCCCTCGCTACGTTGACACCGTTCACCACCCTCCTAGGTGTGGGAATCCCGCTACTTATTTAAACCTTGTTATATTCTCTTTTCCATCATTCTTGATGTGTGTATCGTATCTCATCTCGACAGATGTCGCTATGTCTCGTTCTGAGAGTTGATCGTCGGTTGCTCAATCTTCAAGAAGATCGATTCTTCAAGAGTTTCTTTTCTTCCCATTATCGTGTTGGATGAAGATCTCGAAAGCAAGGATGTCAAGATCAATTAGAGCAATGAACCAACATCTTCGGGAAGGGCAATTGGATCGACAAGATTGTGTTAGCCAGTGTCCCCTCGGTCTTCTTACCTCACGTCTTGAATCTCGGGACGAGATTCTTGTTTAGTGGGGGTGAGTTGTCACAGCCCTAGAGTTTGCTTGTAACTAGTGGCATTGCATCCATGCATCATGCTTAAATTTCATGAAACCTGAAATGGGGATTGGTAAACCCTAGCACCAAATGAAATTCAAATAGGTTCAAATAAAATATTTTTCAATGACCCAGAATGCCTTAGGAAATGTTCATGATTTCTGATAAAGGTGAAAACCTCTTCCAAAAATGATGAACATATTTATAGGTCATTCCTGGATTTTTGAATTAAATCTTAAACTATTTGACTTTGGGCAGTTAAACACTATAAATAATTTAAATGCTCAAATAATGTTGGAACTATTTGTGGGCCACTAGAATAATTCAGAAAGTGCTCATGAATATTTTCAGGATTTATAAAATTGATTTGGTTTTTTTAAAATTGGATCAAAAACAAACTGCAAATTAGAAAACAGAAACAAAAATAGAAAGGACAGAAACCTACCTAACTTACCTGCAGCCCATCTTGCGCCCCAGCTGGCCCAGCACTGTGCGGCCCACTGGCCCACAGTGCCAGTCATCACCAACCTCCCGCCAGAGCAGGCAGGCTGCTGCCTGTCGCCCGTGCGCCGCCCTGGCCACCTCCTGCTTGCCACCGAGGCGCCCCGACGCGTCTGGAGACGCCCGCAGCCCCCTCGTTCCTCTCCCTCACTCTCTGCTCTCTCCCTCGCCCTCTGCTCCCTCTCCCGAGCACACCCGAGTGGAGCTCGTCGCGCCGCTCGCCGTTCCTGCGGCCACCGGCCACCCCATGCCTCACCGACGCGCCCAGAAGCTCCGCCACTTCGTCCTCTACCTCCTCGAGGAGCCACGAGGCCCCGGACGCGCTGCAACACCGCCATCGCCTCCGCCCTCTTCGTTCGGCCACCAAGATCGCCGGCGACCTCTCGTCACCACCAGCCCCTCCCCGAGCTCGTCGAGGCCTCCGTTCAACTCTATGTGAGCTACCGCTTCAAACCCCTCTCTTCCCCGCCTCGATTGCGCCTGGTAGCCCTCGTTCTCACCGGAGCTGAAGCTCCCGGCCGCCGGCCATGTCGCCATCATAGCTACGGCCGCGCAAGCTCGCGTTCGAGCTCACCGTTGCACTCACCGCACTACCGCGAGTCAACACGACCGTCCAAGGTTCCTCCCGTGCCCTGCACCGCCCACACCATTGTGCCCGAACTCCGGCCGCCGCCTAGCCGCTGCCGTCGTGGACTCAGACTGTCTCAGCTGCAGCCGCTGCCACCACTAGATGCGCAAGAGCGTCAGAAAGCCGTAGCAACAAACCGCGTACAAAACAGAGCCCCGTAGCGTTTTTCCAAAACGCTCCGCCGTTGTTTTGGTCGTCGCCGGCCGAACTCCGGCGAGGTGGACGTGGCCTATCATTAGCCACTAATGACACCTCTAACTAACCCCATAGCTCACTGACGGATGGGCCCCACGCCCATAAGTAAACTTAGTTTATTTCTTGTTATGTTTAACTAACCACAGGGGCCCCACAGGTCGGGTTGACCTGGCCACGTCACACGTTGACTGTCCCCACATGTCATGTTGACTTTGCTGACGTGGGTGTTGACCGGACCCACCTGACAGTGTCACTAACCAGCCCCAGTCACTGACCAGTGGACCCCACTGGTCAGATTTGACCTGGAGGCGCCTAGTTGACCTGCTGACATCAGGGTGATGTCATGCTGTCGCAATAACTCTTTTTCTGGAATTATTCTTATTCAGGAAATTCCAGAAATTAATGCAAACTTCTAAAATTCATAGTAATTCAACTGTAACTCCAAATCAAACAAATTATATATGAAAAATTATCAGAAAAATTCAAGGAATCTGTTTATGGCATTTTCATGCATGTTAGAACAACTTATGGCTGCTGTTTAGGCCAATTCACATAAATGGAATTTAAACTCTCACATATGGAGTTTGAATTTGAACCTAGGGTTCAAACCAACTCCATTTAACATGTTGCTAGTTGCATTAGCTCAAACCACAGCATATTGCCATGTCACATTCATGCATCATATTGTTGCATGGCATTGATTGTGTCCTTCCCTGTTTGCCGGTAACCGCCCCCTCTCAGACGACGATGTTTCCGACGACGTGATCGATGACATCGATGAAGAACTTTATTGTCTTCAGAAGTGCCAGGCAAGCACAACCCCCTTGTTCATTCCGATACAAGCCCACTCTCTCGCTCCTGCTCTCTTTTACTGCATTAGGACAACAACGATTCATCTGTTACTTGTTGCGGTAGTTGAACCCCTTATCCTCTGCATGACCTGTCATTGCCATAGTAAATAGATGAAACCCGCTAGCATGAGTAGGAGTTGTTTGAGCCCTGATGTGCCTACTCATTCATGCTTGTTCGTCATGCCTGCTATTGCATAGAGTTGTGTCAGGTCTGATTCGTCGGGAATGAATCGGAGGTGTGTGAACATGTCCTACTGTGTGAGCTAAGTGTGTGAACACGTTTTGGTAAAGGTAGCGGTGAGAGGCCATGTAGGAGTACATGGTGGGTTGTCTCATTGAAACCATCCTCAGGAACTGAGTTCTGTGTCTGTGATCCATGAACAGCTACTACCACTCATTGGGATCCTTAATTGACCCTCTCGGCTTCTTAATCACCCTAGTACTCTGTCCAGGAGTTGCAACTAGTTTCTGGTGTTTGTAGGTTATGTGTTGGCGGCCGTGCGTAGCGTTGACCCTAGAGGTGGGCTATGATGCGGTAGATACACCGTGGCACGGTGTACCGGGCGCCCGTTTGGTGTCTCGGGAACCCTGTTCACATCGTTCGGGGCCGTATGTGGAAACCTCGGCCGGACTCCCTGCGGATGGAACCTGGATAGGCGATAAACCTGGACTAGAGGCTTATGTGTTTAGGTAGGCCGTGGCCGACACCCTCGTTGGGCTTCCGCTTAAAGGTTGCCGAGTACATGTCGTGTAAACGATGGTAAGTGGTGGGAGCGTGTGTGAAGAAGTACACCCCTGCAGGGTTATCATTATCTATTCGAATAGCCGGATTCCTCGGATATGGAAACTTGGACCCCTTGCATAGTTCATAGACAAGTGAAAGTGGATACTCTAAAACTCGCAAGATAAGTGTGAGTGCTATGGATGGCCTTCTCGTAGGGAGACGGGAGCGGATCCATAGTGGTGTATTGGATGGTGAATATGTGGACTCGTGTGCGCCACCTCAAAAGAGTTGCTTGCAGTCGTAGTTCAGGTTAGCCACTGAGTCAAAGCTGGCTTGCTGCAGTTAAACTCCACTACCCCTTTGTTGATACCGATGCATATGTAGTTAGTTCTGATGTATGTCTTGCTGAGTACAATTGTACTCACGTTTGCTTAATTTATGTTTTGCAGAGAGACGTCAGTCTCGCTAGTAGTTCCGTGTGGGCTTCGACGTTTAGCTTGTTACCTCAGCTACGATCTTGTACCCTTGGGAGGATGTGGTATATAGTGAGGCTCCTCAGCCTTCTTCATTTTTAGTTTTCTGTACTCAGACAAGTTAAGCTTCCGCATGTGCTTTGACTTGTATGCTCTGGATGTTGGGTCATGAGACCCATGTTTGTAATATCTCGCTCCTCGGAGCCTAATGAGTAAATACTTGAGTTGTAGAGTTATGTTGTGATGCCATGTTGTATTTACACATATCGAGCATATTGTGTGTATGATTGAAATGCTTGGTATGTGTGGGATCCGACAATCTAGTTGTTTATCCTTGGCAGCCTCTCTTATGGGGAAATGTAGTCTAGTGCTTCCATGAGCCATAGTAGTCCGCTACAGCCCGGTTCACCGGAGTCCTGCTAGCCCAGCACTACTGCCTAGGACACTTGACTGGCCGGCATGTGTTTCACTTCATTCCTGTGTCTGTCCCTTCGGGGAAATGTCACACGGTGACATCCGGAGTCCTGCCTAGCCTGCTATAGCCCGGGTTCTCGGAGTCCTGTTAGCCCAGTGCTACAGCCCGGATTCACACGCTGCTGACCGACATGCTCGATGTGATTCATGTATGCCTGTCCCCATAGGTTTGTGCCGCTTTGGGTTAACGACTAGCCATGTCGGCCCGGGTTCTCTGTCATATGGATGCTAGCGACACTATCATATACGTGAGCTAAAAGGCGCAAATGGTCCCGGGCCATGGTAAGGCGACACCCGTGGGAATACCGTGCCTGAGGCCACAAAGTGATATGAGGTGTTACCGGCTAGATCGATGTGACTTGGAATCGGGGTCCTGACATGCATAGCCTGTTGTTGTTACATGCTTTTATACCTTACCTGCTTATCCTAAACTACTTAGTATAGGTTGGTTAGAGATCCATCAGTGACCCCACCTTGTCCCAGTTGCCTCGGTTATGTTCGATGACTCAATCAACGTGATCGACGTCCAGGCCCCGACACCGCACATCACCCCCTAGTTGTATGACTCTGCAGAGTTACCATCGAGTGCCGAGGGTGGAACCTCTTACATCACTCCTGATGAGATCTCTGTAGTGTAGCTATACGTTCGAGGTCATCGAGGGTGATTTCCTCCTTAACCACTTCCGTTACGGCTCTGTCGTGCAACCCATCAAATGTGAACCTCAAGGGTGGATCCTCTTACGTTCACCTTGATGATAACATCGAGTGGGATTCACCGGGGGTGATTCCTCAAGTTTTCCCCCTTGGTGTTAGACACACAATTACTATGGTTACTATGACTTTGCACTGAGCCATGTTACTAAAGACGGGTCGGCCCTGAGGGGTTCCCGCACGAGCTTAATAGCGAGTGATGTGGAGTCGGGTTGACCTGGAAGGTGCCCGCGAGATACTTATGAGGCGTGGCCGGGCATTCTTAGCCCTTGTCGCAAGTACTTGAGATGGGCCGATGGGGTCACATCGATCGTGAGTCTCTGCTTGTTACCGCGTGCTCCTAATCCACTACGGTTTGGATATTTGATCTGAGGGGCCTCTGGCCTGATAGCACTAACCATCACGTGGGCATAGTATGGGCGTTCTGCGTCGTATACATCAGCCAAAGCTTAATAGACGTCAGCGACTAAGCGGCGCGCGCCGGGTTGGACTGCGTAAGCTCCTGCCTTGTTGAAGGAGGTAGCTAGGTCTGCTCACCGGCCGCGTACGCAACGTGCAGGAGTTCCCGGGGAGATGGCCCATGACCCCTGGGGGCATAGGTTTAGTCCGGCGTGCTGGCCTCTCTATTAAGCCTAGGTCGGGTTGCGGCGTATTATTTGGCCGAGGCCGGGCATGACCCAAGAAAGTGTGTCTGGCCGGAGTTAATCGAGCGTGGTGGGTAAGTTGGTGCACCCCTGCAGGGAAGAAAACATCTATCGATAGCCTATCCTACGGTAACGGACACTTGGAGTTGTATCCCGATCGATACAACTAGAACTGGATACTGGTGATGAGAAATGAATGGATATGAGAAATGGATAGTATGGCTCTGGGATTGCTTTCTCGCCGGGAGTCGAGAAAGTATCTCTGGCCGAGGTTGATAACACTACTACTAATTTACATTATGTTGATCTGTACTCTTCTAAATGCTGCAAGATGCTTGAAGATGCTAGTCTTCGATAGGCTAGGCTTGCCCCTTCTTTCTGGCATTCTGCAGTTTAGTCCATAGATACAGCCCATTTCCTTTGATACAGATGCATACTTAGTTTAGATCTAATGTAAGTCTTGCGAGTACTTTGGATGAGTACTAACGGCTGCTTTGCTACCTCTTTTCCCCCATACCCGATTGTTGCGACTAGATGACAGATCCCAGGAGCCAGACGACACCACTGAAGACTACTTCTACCCCGAGGATGCCTACTACTATGTGATGGCCGCTGACGACTTGGAGTAGTTAGGAGGCTCCCAGGCAGGAGGCCTTGCATTTTTGATCGTTGTTGTTTTTGTGCTAGCCTTCTTAAGTCAAACTTGTTTAACTCATGTCTGTACTCAGATATTGTTGCTTCAGCTGACTCTTGTGTATTCGAGCTTATGTATTTGAGCCATCAAGGCCCCTGGCTTGTAATATAAAGTTTGTATTATTTTATTTTGTGTCTAGAGTTGTGTTGTGATATCTTCCCGTGAGTCCTTGATCTTTATCGTACACATTTGCGTGTATGATTAGTGTACGATTGAATCGAGGGCGTCACAAGTTGGTATCGGAGCCGACTGCCTGTAGGATCCCCCTTTCCAACTCCTTGGCCGAAGTGAGTCTAGTCTCTACAAAAACTTTTACTAACATGGTTGTGTGTCTTACGGGCCCACGTCGCCATTTGGGTGGTATTAGGATCTTTTATTCCTCGTCTATACTCTGGGACTCTGATCTCTCTTCTATTCGGGTTAAAAGGTTTTACTAACTCGAACATTAGGATCTCGTGATCCCATCCGCCCAGAGAGCCCCCTTATTTCAGATGATCGCCTGCTGCATCAGAAGATTCCGAAGATACTCTACAATATTCTCTCGAGACTTTGTGCCTGTTGCCTTTGCAATTCCCTACCAGCGAAATATCCTTATGGATAACTACACACACTTGCCAATCTTACATTCTATCCCATTGATCTTGTTATTACAAGATGCCCTGTACTTCTCTCCCCTTTCCAAGAATCCTTTGAGCTTATTGCCTTGCAGTTCCTTGTCATCTGAATACCCCTACGGATAACCTTGTGCACCTATTGAGTATCCGCTCATCCTCAGTTGACTCATGTACTTCACAAAAGTCTTCGTAATACCATTCGTTCTTGTGAAAATCCTCAACAACCTATTGTTCTTGAATTTCTTGCTTGCTTGCATTATGGTTAATACCATAAGTCTAGTAATCTTATTGGCAGCCTTTGTCATTATCATTTTGATTCCGTTGATACAGTATGTTGCGAATGCTCGCAATCCTCAATCAGATCCTAGAATTCATCCTTCCGGCTCAGGCGTCATTTTAACATGTGCCGAATCTCGATCAATCAAATTGCCATCGATTGTACCTCTAAGGCTATTCAACCTATTCATCCCTAATCAGGGCATTGCTTCTGATCCCTTGTCTTGGAATTCTTAATTCCTTTGCTTTTGAGCTTTGAGTTACTCGGTTGTTTCTATAATCTGATCTCCTTGCATTCTTTCTTCGTCTGGTTGAATATTTATGCTCACGTTAGATCCCTTATGGACCACCAGACCCCTTTGTTGGATTTTATCCGACAACGTCCTTCATATTCAATAAGCTTGTGAGCCTTTCCTCGGATACATAATGCTTTTGGTAAATTGTATCCTCCACTTTCTCAAGCATGCTCTACTACCGAGCTTGTGTTATTTATTCTCGAAATTTATGATATATGTTCCTAAGATGCCCCGATGGGTTGAACCTATGCCTTCCCTAATCTGTGTGAACTCAAAATTTATGCGGGTTATACTCTACTGGCTTTTCGTCAGAGAAAATTTTAGTACAACAGCTTCATCAAGAGCGTAAAGTAAAATGAAAGATTATGCATTATAGAAGTGGGAGTCGACCGTGAACCTTTGTGTTCATGCCCGCGGACACGGTGTGGAACTTATCATGAAAGCTTCTTGCAAGGATATTTAATCATTTGGATAATTCTTCCGGTATCGTAAATTGGATCCCTTGCAGTTATGGTCCCGACCATATTTCCTCTTTGATCCCATTTACTGGGTAAGCTAAAATTACTTATCCTCTGCAAATCATTTTCCATGTCCAACCTCTACTCCGATTTACCTTCTGGCATTACACCTAGAACTTGATACTAGGAAGCTTTATGCCCCTTCACATCATTCCTAGCCTGATCGGCTATATTTTTATCATGTCAACTTTTTAACTATGCTACCTGGTACTTATGCCCGGAGCAACTTCCGATGATGAGCTAAGCTTACGTTGATCATCCTCATCTTATCATTTCACCTCGAACAACAAGCTTGACTTTGAGCTTGTGTCGAATCCGTGGTTCTCATAGCCTTTCACTTCATCCTCCCTTTTCTGCTCGAGGGCATCTTCATAGAGTCTCTCGACAAAATTTGTCTTGATCACCGTCAACACTTTGGCTTCTTGAGAGATGTCAATTGAATTCATGGCTAGAAATACCATCCTTGCCTCTCGATGATTTGTGTCAGCATCAAAAACATTCTTGTCTTCCCCCAACGCAAACTTGATCATATTAATTTTGGGAATACATCCTTTTTGACATGTTGATGGATTGCTACTGCACCCATCGGCCACCTCCTCATCTTTTCCCTGATAAAATAACATGATATGTTCTAGAAATTCCCGATGGATCCTTTGTGAATCCAAGGTCTGATCTTTACCCAGTGACCATGTCAATGCTATCTTGAAGCATGTCTGTGGTACTTCGATCTTTAATAAGAACATCTGAAGCACGATACTAAATTTTCTTTATCAATTATCCAAACACCGTTGTATGGGTAATG